>NW_018253071.1:126639-180254 GCF_001263595.1 Phalaenopsis equestris
CTTTGGTCATTTAAGATGTAATTAACTATAGGGGCTTGCCCTTATAGGAAGCATGTCCGAACCTAGCTTAATATAAACCCTATTTAATCCTTCATATTAAATAGGGGAACTTGTCGGCAAATACAAAGGTTTCGCAGACCAAACGGACGTCATACTTTCCTTAGTTTATTTGATCGAGCCTCATCCTCAAGTTGTGTTTATCATCCGTGATAGATATAGGATTTGAGGTACAGTGCTCTTTCATGTTAAACTATGAAAAATATGGGGTCAGTTTGATTTCATACTTCAACGTCCTTATGAGGCGGGTGACGGGATTTTGATTCTGATGACCTACAGCTTTTTACGGGCAACTCCCCTCCAATCCCCGAATAGCGCTGACAAGGGTCGACTGAGTATTTTTTGTAGTCCTCCTAGATGAAATCTCTGAAATAAAAGGTTGACAATCTAATTTTTCTTCCTTCGGACATGTTCAATTTTGAAGCTCACAAACCAATTGATCTCCATCTTTACCTTCCATAGACACTTCTTCATATTCTCATCCCAACTTTCAAACTCCCCATTGATCTGATTCACTATGAGTTGTGAGTTAACCTTTACCATAATTTCATTATGTGTAGGACTCCCATCTCTAAGGCTAAGGGATTCTTGCAGTCAAAGCCTCATATTTTGCTTGGTCGTTATTCAATAAAATATTTACATTGATTTAGTGGTAGACATTTTCTTTTTCTGGGTTGCACATAAAAACTCCAAGTCCAACACCTAATTGGCCTGATGCTCCATCGGTGAACAAATTCTAGGTCGATCCATCAATAACAAAATCCTTATTTCCTCCTCTTAGTTCGGAGAAATCTGCAATAGCTTGTGCCTTTATCACCATCTAGGGGATATAGGAGATGTCAACCTCGCTAAGTTTCATGGCCCATTTGAGTAGTCGACTGAAATGCTCTAGCTTGGTGAAAACATGTTTTAATAGGTGATCTTTAATAAATTGTATGAGGTGTAGTGAAAATATGGACGGAGCCTCTGTGTTGAAATGACCAAAGCAGAGGTTACTTTCTCCATTATTGTATACTGAAAGTTGTGTGCCTTTGAGGGCCCATCTAGTGTAGGTGCTGCTTTCCAATTTTTCTGTGACCAAGACCAAACTAACGACTTTGAGGACAACCTAGAGGTAAAGATAAAGTTTTTTTTAGGTTTAGGGTTTCGAAGGAGAGGGGGAGAGGGGGAGAGGCGAGGAACTGCTTAAGGTTGTCGATGAATTTTTTTAAAGTAATTTATTTTAACATGGATAAAATTTTGATTTAAAAAATAGTATTTTAATTATGAAAGATGAGACTAAACAAATCTTACATGTCTAATAGTTCAAATAATTGAGCACAATCTCCCAATTAATAGTCATCCTAAGGGATGAACGTATCTCTTGATAGTAATATAAACTACAAAATTTATGACATCTGTTTAGTCTGTAAAATTTATGCCGATAATTTCCGTATCTAATATAAAAAATAAATAGGGTTTAAATTATCTGGGTTCCTAATTTCCTATAGGGGTAATTACATCTTAGGCAATCTAAGTTGCCTAAAAAAACTCTTGATTAAGATCAAGGGTTTCATCTTCAAGAATTCAAAGTTGAGTTATCGTGACTATTTACGAGAAAAGTTAAGAAAGAAGGGCTCAAATAGAAGTAGTTATTTTTGGAGATCCAAAGGAACGAGAGGTAGGGGATGTCACAACTTCTGAGGCAAACCTCAATGACCTCCCAAATTATCCTATTTTTCTGCTTTATATTTTAGAAATGATATTTAATTGATGTCTACTCCTATAATTATTAAAATTAGGACTTATATTTGCATAATAAATTATCATGCAAATAGCTTAAATAAAAGAGGGTTTACATCATTACGAATGAATAACCTTGGAATCTTAAAAAGAGTTAGGACTTATATTGCACAACATGATTTTGTAGAAGCCTAACAACATGATATGATTTTGTAGAAGCCTAAAAAGATAGAGTGAAGATTTATGTCGTACTAGATGAATTACCTCTAAGTCCTAAGGGTTCATGTTATTTAAGTCTATAGAAAGTTTATTTGAGGATCATGCTTCACTTTGGTTTTCATCTCTATCATCATATGAAGTTCTCCATCATTTTCTTGCATCATTGTTGTTTGTCTTATGAACAGCTCTTTCAGGTTCTTCATTGTAGTGCTTGGTTTTATTAAGTGTACTTGAGTTGAAACAATTTTTATTATTGTTGCTTCTTATTTTATTTTTATTTTTATTTTATTATCGAGTCACTTAGTTTGTTGTAATGTTCCTACTAAATAGGTGACCTACTATTCTCTAACCTAGAGGTCTTTTACAGGTATAATAAGTAGCAGAATAGTAAAGTTACATACCTGAGCAAGAAAAATATAGTAGAAGAGAAAGTGTTAGTGCGTACCTACCGTCTCTGATGAAATTGTAATTGTCATAAGCATCAAATATTTTTAAATGTATATATGAGGAACAAAAACATGTATATTTGCATAAAATTAAGTGGCATATATATTAGAAATATCAAAACTAGACATAAGTATTTCAAGTTAGGAATGGGCACAGATTTAGCGTTCCTGAAGAACTTCATAGGCAACCATCGACAATTTGTGTGTATAAAATCTAACATAAATTGGAAATTACTAGAAAAAATATTGGAGGAGGGTAGTTCTTAGCTGTATTCTAGTTAACCGACAAGTGGACATTTAGAAGGTAACTCCCAAAATTTATTGTTTGACATGCATATAAGATAGATATTTACTTGCTACCAAAATATTAGTTTTACAAGTAATACAATTATTTTTTTCATTTTAATGTATATTTTGTAAATCAGACTATCCACAAGTCAATTACACTTTCAGGACAAAACTACTAGCAACCTGAGAAAGCGGGGATTACCTCTTATCAAATGTTGGTGAATAATTGTGCCAATTCTCTACCCTCACAAGGTCCTCGAGCCAGGAGATACAATACTATTCTATCATTCTAAATTTTATCACTAAATGATTTTCTCATCACCGCCCATACCATAAATACCAACTTATATGTCAATCCAATGGTCCATATAATTTTCCATGCTTCAAATGTCTCCAATTAGCAAGGAGAGTTTAGGCATAATGTCTTAAAGTTTGAACCCTTGACCATTGGGTATTACTGTGGGTTAATTTGAAAGAGATAATTCTCATTAATATATGTTCATTTAAAGGGTCTCAAAGCACAACTTGGTGGGTCTATAGGTTTAGTGGATGATTTTACTCAACAAATCATAATAAGCCCAAATGTTCTATGAAAAGTTTGAAATCTTGTAAAGGTGTTCAGAGGGTAATTCTGAACAACTTTAGAATCTCCTAGACTATTTCAATTTCATATGGCCTTGCTATATTTTTGAGTTGATCAACCCATGTTGAATTAAGAGTTATATTATTATACCTTAAGTAGTGCTAAGTGTAAGTTTGTTGATGTCTTAACCAGTCTATAAGTAATGCAGATGGTCGACATTTAATGTATTAAGAATTATGTAGGTTAACACTCATGAGGGTATGTTCATAGTCATTTAGAAAATTTGCACCCTTTCCCCTCAAATCAGGCTTGAGCTTGTCGTGTTTTTAAAATATTTCATTATCACTTATATACTCTTCTTTAACTATTCCTCAAATGATATTAGATTAAACCCAACTCACTACCATGCTCTTAAAGCTTAAGGATAAACTTGTAATTTTTTAGAATATTTAACAAAGTGTGCTTAATTTTTATTGAAAGGATTGAATTTTGTTTGACCATTGGTTGGGGGTTCAAAAAAGTGATTTATTGATATTCTAACTCATACCCCTCACACTTGGATCATTAAAATCGTCATCTCTTCCTATATATAACAATCCAGGTAATTGCATTTTTACCCTTTTTAGAAAATATTATGAGTGTTTTGCTACGCCATTTATCGCTTTATATTTCAATCATCATATCATCTTAATTTAATCTCTTTCCTCTTTGGCTTAACCCAAAATTTAGTTAAATTAATTTAATCTCCTTCCTCTTTGGCTTAACCCAAAATTTAGTTAAATTAGGGTTAAATTGTAAAATAATCAAAATTACCATATGCCCTTAGGATTTGTACCACTATAACTCTTGCATTTTCAATTTAATGACCAAGAAACTTCATTAACCTTTTATTCATGGACTAGTTAGGTTAAAATGTATTTTTCTAACATTTAATTATTTAAACCTATAATTATGAATTTCTAATGGTAATTAGTTTAATTATCCAAAATATGTCCCCTGGTCTTAGGAAAATTTTGTGATGTTCTTAAAGGTCAGAAGACCAACGAGAGCAATTTTCATGATTTTTAGGATTATATTTTAATTTTTATAATTTTTTTAATTGACTTTGGTGAGAAAAAAAGTGAAAAATATTTTTTTTTTTTTTATAAACACACATTCAATTTTTTGATCCCTTTGACCTCAGTTAATAAACACATTCAATTTTTTGATCCCTTTGACCTCAGTTAACTCACTAAGAATTCTTTTATATTTTTATGACTTATATTATATTTTTTATAGTTCTTAAAGTAAATAATTTATAGAACCACAGAAAAAATAAGTTTAGATATCCAAAATATATTTTTTTCATCTTTAAAATTTTATCGGAACATCATAGGGTTACTATCTTTAATCATAATATGAAATTAATTAAACATAAAAAGTCAACTAATTATTTTCAATTTTTAGTTCATTAGATTCTTCTCCGTTCACTGAGCACAAGGGTTATTTTTTTCTTTTTTTATTTTCTACACCAAGATATGATTTCTTAACTTTTTGTATTTATTTAAATAAATAAAATCCATATTTTCGTACTTGACTACGTCAGCGATGCGTCAACCTAGGCATCTCCAAACTACCAAGTGAAGCTCTCCTATTCATTGTAATTTCCATGTCTTTCCTTATCACTCGTGGTCCATGGTCTTGTATCGAATTGACTTGTCATCTGATCCATTCTGCACCGTCCATTTTAAATACATGGGAATGGACGACATCCATTCATTGTCTCTAATGTGTTATAGCTAGAGAATCGTCCACACTTTAGAGTTTAGATATCCCTCGATACTTAACTAAATTAAGTGCAGTTTTTTCCTAATCCTTTACCTAAGTGAGACAAACACATCTATATGACCAGGTGGACATGGTTTGTTCATATTCTTTATAAAAGAGCAAAATTGAGGGACATTTAGGAATTTCTGAGCTATACCTTTGCCGATGAGGTGAGACCTCGATTAGGTTGGTTGAGAAGCTTTGTCTTGCATTCATGAACCTCCTTCAAGTGATAGTTTGCTTTGAGATAAGATCTAAGTATTTCCTAGGCCAAGGGGTGGCTTGGATGTCATCTAGGACTATGGTAGAGGCCTCGAGAGGGGGGAGTTCAATTATAGAAGTTTGTTAGAGTGTGAGGAAGCTTTCAAAGCAACCAATTTTTAGTTTTGGTGGAGTTGATGAAATGGCCAAAAATGTCCTAATTTTCCATAGAGAAATTAGGGGTTCTCAGTGAGAAAGAGGAGTTAAGGATAATGGGAATGAGCTTCAATGCAATTGTGAAAAGGTTTGGTAGCAATTTAGTAGAGTTTTCCCAAGGTTTGTGCATACTCACACATTTGGCCATTAGGGGTGGTGGTATTATAAGCCTGGTCGTGCTTAGGTGGAGGGAAGAAGGGGCAAGAGGTCAATGGCACTGAGCCACATTTGATGGGCTTAATATTAGATTTCTCCCTATGGGTAGGTCTCAGATTCACCTCCACCTTGGAAGATGGTGGTAGGGGAGGCCTTGGGTGGTCACCATCTTGCTGAGGGAGCTCAGTAGTGGACAATTGTGAAGCCAATTGGGTTAAAGCATGGGTATATGTGCTGAACTGAAATGTCATGGGGTGAGGGTACTTTTGAGTCAACCATTGGCACATGCCAAATGGGCTTAACTGACCCCCCATGGTGTCTAGGGCTGGTGGTCTGCTTAGACAAGTCCCAATCATGGGGATGAGAACTTAATTTTAGGTTTAAATAATAATTAGAGTGGTTAAGTGCCTTTTAGGGGATCTTGAAAGGGTTCCTCCTTTTCTATTTATAATATGGTGGCTCACATGAGACTCATGCATGGTTTCATGGCTTCCATGTGGCTTGGATAAAGTCATATGGCTCGGTTATAACTTGCATAAGTTACATGGAAGTAGAGTTCGGTGATATTTGTATTTTAGGGAAAAAATTGTCATGAACCCAAATTTGATCATTTAAATCATGAAACCACTCACCATATGCTTCATTTGATTATAATGTGATGGGGAGGCTTAAATTTATGTCACAAATATTTCAATTTTACTGTTTTTTTGTAAGTGGGTTTAGGCTTGATTTCAGTGGGCTTTGGAATCGATCATGATGGGCTAATGTTGAGCTTGGATTTGGACTTTGGAGTTGGTCATAGTGTGGCTTGATAATTAATTATGATGGATTTTATAAATTCATGAATTGATAATGATGAAATTTAGGATCTAGGCTTGTTGTATTTTAGTTTTGGCATGAGGGTTCAATTTTGATGAATTTTGGACTTGGGGTGAAATTTTATGTGGGGTTGATGTAACTTTCGATTTGGGGTTTATGGAACTGAGATTTAAATTTAAATTTGGGGAATATTGTAAGTTGGAAATTTGGGTTAATTTGGTGATAAATTGGGTATTTTAGGAATTTTGGTGGATTTTGGGACTTTTAGAAATTACGGCTAAATTTAGGTAATTTGGTGGAGTTTTGGGTGATTTTGGTGCAGAATTGGGTGTTTGGGTGATTTTGGCCATTTCAGAAATTTTGGGGGATTTTTGTAATTTTTGGTAGTTGGGGTAGCAAATTGGGTAATTTTGGTGATGAGAGTGTATGGTGGAGTGAATGTGTATGTAGGGTGACGTGAGTGATGTGTGGGGGGAGTTATGGTGTGATGTGATTTATAGTAGTGTATAGGTTGTGTGTTAATCTTGCATAGGGTATGTGTTGTGGTGTATGTGAATTGTAGCGGTGTAAATTGTGGTGCTGCTAAAGTGTGAGGTGAGTGTCAAAGCCATAAAATTTCTTGTAAGTCCTTAAGATTCTATGGGAATTATCTCTGTTGGTCTTAACCAACTCAAAAAAGTTTTGAGGGCTTGAGACAACCCATGTGAGAGTTTCTAAGAGAGTCAGGAGGTGCTTTGATCTTCTCGGTGGGGTGGATTCTATCTCTAGTCTTCTAGGACAGTCAATAGGAGAGCTCTATGCCTAGATTCTAAATTTCAGGAAGAGAACTAGACCTCACCAAAACTGAGGTAAGCAAATAGACCCTCAATAAGTGTAGTGTACTAAACAAGCACGCTGCAGGTATTGGTGTTGACCAAAGTTTTCAATATAACCTAAGGAGATGTCTAAGCAAAGATAAACTTTTGCTCAAGTTGGTTCAGAGGTTGAATCTTGGGTTTGGTGATTTTAGAACTCTCCTTGGGGATTTGAAAAGGTACCCTAGGAACGTTCAAGTGTAATTTGGAGCTCGTGTTTTGGAGTTTACTTGTTTATTTGTTTCTTATGTGAAGTATTTCATGAAATTTGAGGTTGATAGCTATCCAAACTCCTCTCTATAGATTTATTAGTTGTGACCAATTGATTTGATGTGGTGGATATTTTAGATTTACAAATCAAATTGTGTAGGAAAACACAGAGACTAGCACTCAACTCAAGAACTTATTTAAGGAGTCAGAAACCTTGCACCGACTCTAGAATGTTTTAATTGTAAGGAATCAGAATCCTTGCACTGACCTTAAAATTTTATAATTGTAGAAGAAATTAAAATCCTCTCACCAAACTTGGAATGTTGTAATTATAAGGAATCATAATCCTCTCACTTACCCTAGAATGTCATGATGTGAAAAATTTGTTGATAGATTGTGGAAAATTTGTGGAAGGAATTGGAAACCTTGCACTGACCATGAAATGTAGTAATTGTAGAAGGAATCAGAATCCTTGAACCCACACTGGAATGTGAAGTTTGTAGAACGAATCAAAATCCTTACACTTAGCCTAAAATGTTGTAATTGTAAGGAACCAGAATCTTTGCACTGACCCTGGAATGTTGTAATTAAAAGGAATTAGAATCCTCGTACTGACCCTAAAATTTTGTAATTGTAGAAGGAGTCAGAATCCTTGAACCAAACTTAAAATGCTGTAATTGTATGGTATCAAAATCCTTGCACTGACATTAAATGTTGAGAATGCTAAAAAACTTATGGATAGGTTGTGGAAAATTTGTGGAAGGAATCAGAAAGCTTGCACCAACCATAGGAAGTTGTAATTTTAGAAGGAATCAAAATCCTCAAACCAACTCAGGAATATTGTAATTGTAGAAGGAAACAAAATCCTCAAACCAAACCTGAAATGTTGTAATTGTAAGAGATCATAATCTTTGCACCGACCCTAGATAATTGTGATTGTAGAAGGCATTAGAATCCTTACACCAACCCTGGAATGCCATGATTGTATAAAATTTGGGGAAAGATTGTGAGAATATTTGTGGAATTTGGGAGGTTATAGGATTTGTGCGAATTGTGAGATTTGTGGAAATTATGGGAATTGTGAGAATTGTGACATTCGTGAATATTACAAGATTTGTGACAGCTTTGATTTGAAAATTGTTTTGTCATTTTTGTTCATCTTATTTTCTTACCTCTTCCTTTCTTTTATTATTGTAAATTTTTTTGGGATATTTTATTTTATTTATTTATTTGTTCTCTTTATTGTTTGCCATTGTCATTATCATTTCTTATTTGTATCGTTCTTGGTTCATTGAAGGACTTTAGAATTGATACAAGCTCATTCTAACGGTTTCAAATCAATCTCACAGAATGGGTATTTCAAAACATATTCATTTCCTTTGAATTGTTAAGGATAAAATAATCCCTTATTGACTCTTTTTCAAAACCTGATATAGTAGTACACAACCCAAAAATATCATTTTTTTTGTAAATAGGAGATCAAAACATAATAGTAGTCTCTGTATGTGGACTACAATCTATGTGCTCATGTGTTCATGTCTACTTGGTTATGTGGGACTACGGGGAGACTAACCTCTCCTCCAAAGCCATTCTCCAAAACAAAAGTTCTTTTGAATACTCTTAAAGGTGTGCTGTCGCCGATATGTCATATCTCCAAAGGTTGTAATCCTTTTAGGTCTGGGTCTGGTCGGTATCTGAATGGTGTCTTGTTGTCATCCATCTTTTGGAAAGTGATGGACACTCTTCTCTATGGCACTGCTGGAATACAATGTTTTGTCAAATCTGCTTAATCTCCTTTTAGTATCAAAACTGGTCCAACTGTTAAAGGGAAATCTAGTGGCCCTCTAAACTCACTCAGGACAATGATCTGCAGTTCTTTATCGAACATGATGATGCATTCACTAATGAAGGAGACTGTGTAGAACGGCCACAAGAAATCATGGTGGTCAATATAGGGTTAAATGCAATCCCCCTCCTCATAGATGTTGATTATACAGTTGTTGGGTACATAATCTGCTTGTAAAATGTGCCATGAAACCATTTTTGTAATCATCCTCTTAATTATTGAAGGTGTTGAATCTACCTCATCAAGTCTTATAATACCCGAAATGTTTCCTTTGTTGTCATGGGTGAAATTATAGTAGCAGTCACACTAGATGGTGGTCCTCGCTTTGCCCCACATCCATTTTTGGGGCTCTGAATATGTTATTTTCTTCAAATGACCCACTAAGCTTCTGTCTCATAAGTCAAAGATGAAGTCCACTATCTTACTTTGCTCATGTTCAAAAAATACGTTCGTGTGCAATTGTAATCCTTATAGGATGTTGACATAATTCCCTTGCATTTTTTTGAAATGCTCAAAGCTTTATTTTCTTAACTTAACAAACTATGGAACATGTGGTTCCACAACTTGGTGCTCTTCACTTCACCGTAAACCTGGGGAAGTAGCACACTCTATGCATTCTGTGTATGGTTCTACTGGCGTGTATTCCAGAGAGTTAGAACTTTGACAATATTTAACAGTGGTTGTTCTATCACAAACTGAGGTAAAGCAAACCCTACAGACTGTTCAAACATTTCCCTCTCCAGGACGGCTAGGGTATGCTCTACAACTGATTTGCTTGTTTGTATTCACTCCATTCAGTCAAGCATCTTATGCTTACGGTAGTTGTAATTTTTCTACTGTATATTAACCCGATCCGCAATTACGTAGATATTTATACTTCAAAAGATTGTCAAAAACTTGGCCCAAATTATATTTAACTGCTATTGTGAAAAATTAAAATGATTTAGAAAATAAATATTAAGCCTTTACAATAAAAGTACTACGCAAGTATACGTATCATTTCTAGTAATATAGGATTTTCTTCAAAAGACTAATTCATGCAATCTAAATTTAAACAGAAAGTAAGAACAAAGTTTAAAAGAGTTCGAATATTATAGAGATCTTTCCCCTTGTAAAGAGAACTTAATCAATGTAGGAATTGAATGAACAAAAATATAAAATGATGTATTGCTAAAAATAGGAGTGTATTCATTCATTACCCCCTCTCGATGCTAGAAAGGAAGAATGACTAACCTTAATTTTGTTCTAGCTTATGTAGAATTCGCTGAGTAGATTATGTCCTCACACTTCTATATTACCCACTGTGCCTTCTCTATAGTTCCTTCAAGGGACCCTTTGATTAAACCTCAAGATCAAATTGACAAAAAAATTTATCCTACCACTCTAGAAAAACCAATTCTTAAACTTATCTCTTAATTTATTTGCACTTCCCCTCAGACGATCGCAACTGCTATATCCAAAGTTAAGCGTGGTACTCACTAGTTGGTTAAATCATAGCCCTCCCATGTCATTTTGTTTCGCAACAAATTTTAACATCGCAAATGGCCAGTTTGTAAAGTTAATAAAGAATCGATGAAAATACCATCACAATTTTATAAAATAAAAAAGAATCTTTAAATTAATTTCATCCCACTTGATTAATTGCCATATCCAATGAGAAAGAAAGGAAAAAATACTCATAATTCATGCAGATAAAATAAAAACACATAATTTGTATTGAAAAATAAGTCATAACAATAAAAGCTCAAACACAAATACAAATTATGTATCATATGTCTTCTCCCCAAGCAATTCCTAAAGTTTCCTTTAAGCAATTTCCAAACTCTTCTTACACAAGCAAAGACGTACAAGTATAAACTCACACACCCACTAACACACTTGAAACTCATGCCCAAAAGCCTTCTAAAACTCCTAAAAACTCTCTAAGAAAACTCTCTTTTCGTTCAACACTTAGCCCTTTTAATAGATATCTGAAATTAACAAATGGTCACCTCAAGCACCACTTCAAAATTCGGCCAAATTCAATGCATGTTCTAGAAAACTGATTATTGGCGCTATAACACTAGTCTAGGGTGTTGTATCGCCCGTCACAGTCGTAAGTTGGCATGATGATGCCAAGGGTTGGTGCTATAGCAGCATATGAAGTGTTATCATTTTGCTCCATTTTGCTCATATTTTCTCTACATATCCATTCTTTGTACCTAAAACCAAAAATATGTAAAATACCTTTCTTTAAAGTGTTATATCATAAATAATGTCCATGAAATGAGCATTACAAGTATATCAAAAATAGGTAAATTTAGGTGTATTAACTCCCCGAAACTTAAACATTACTTGTCCTCAAGTAGCCTTATAGCTTTAAAGACTAAAATCGTTAACATGTGGTAGTGGGTTTACTTTTTAGATAACTAAAAACTTGTTTTAGAAATGTTATAGTTCAATCTAGAAGAATTTCTAATAAAGCAGATGATATCTAAGGTATCAGAACATCAGAATAAGGTATCAGAACATTTAGTATTAAATTTAGGAATACTTATTTTCAATTTAATTCTAAGAAATTTTTAATTTATCCAAACTTTGAATTTTTAGAAAAATATTAATTTCAAAATTTATGATAACTATATTGAAAATAATTTTTACTAATACCTTTATATAAAGTAAGCAAAAAATTACTCTTAAGTTTTCCTCCTTAGAAAGATTTAAGTGAAACCAATTTTTAAATAGGTCCTATTCCTCTAGCTTCTCCTCCCTTTTTGATACTTTGCTTTTCTTTTCTTTTCTTTTCTTTTTCTTTTTCTTTTTCTTTTTATTTTTATTTTTTTTATCTTTTTCTTTCAAGATTATGTTAATACTTAATTTTTTTTAGGTGGGATTACTATATCTCGATAAGCCTTTAATGATTTTGATCTTTTTCTTTCAGGATTATGTTAATACTTAATTTTTTTTAGGTGAGGATTACTATATCTCGATAAGACTTTAATGATTTTGAATTTCACTATCCCTTTTCTAAAGTTAAAAAATTATTTTTTACCCATAACTTCAAATCTAATATCAATTTTTGAAAAAATAATTCTCATAGGGTCTAAATTCCTTACAAATTATTATTCTAAAAATCCTTAATTTTTAAGAAAATTAATTTTTCCTACTATAAATAGTAAAATCATTTTACTATTATTTCCTACTAAATGTCTTAACTTTAGTTTCATTCTTTTTACTATATTATTTACTAAGTTCCTCTATATCATTCCTAAAAATCAAAAGCTTAGTATCATAAAGATAACACCACATACCACAAGTCATTTTAAAAGTAATATCAGATTAAATATAGGCTACAAAGGACAAATAAAGTTAAGTTTTAAAATTTTTTTCTCCCTTCCCCCAAACTTAAATTTTTGAGTAATTTTAAAACATTATAGTGCATAAAAAATATGAAAAAATAGAAAAATAATTTTGAAAGTTCTAAACAAGAGAATAGTATAGGTACAAGTAGTTAAGAGGGTGTTGAACAATGGTAAATTTAAACAACATGTATAACTATATAAGCATAAAGTAAAGACTACTCTGACAAACAGAAAATATAAATTGAAGTGAAAAGAAGTGAAATGATAAACCATAATGAAAAAGGTGTAGCAAAGCATTTCAACATTCATATAAACCTAAAAAGACAAATCAAAGTATAAAACTAACAATCTAACAATACTACATCATGTAACAAATAAATGAAATCCAACAGTAAAGGAAAAACACTCTAATCATTATTAACATCAACGTCCTCATCCATCTCTCCACTACTCTCACATGGAGAAAATTTGGGGCATGTAGGAAATTTAGCTGTATGATTGCCACTCAAAAATTTCATCAGAGACTCATTAAAAGTAGCATCCTAATCAACTCTTCTCTTTAAATACTCATCATTGTAGCTCAAGTGTGCTTCTAATCCTTGCATTTGATTTTTTAAAGACAAAATTTTTCCTTACTGTATAAATAACGACTCCAATTTAGTGTCCAAAGTAGAAGTACTGAAGGTGGAAGGTCTCGAGATTAAATTAGATGCAATATCTGAGCCTCCCCAACTGGATCTTGAGCTAATATGATTTCCATACATTTCCATTTTTTTTTCCAATTGGCTTATGAGATGGTAAGATTTCCTCCCATGGCTCATATTTCACTCTAGAATGTATGCACATGGAAGAGATAAGAGAAGGGTAACCCAAACCTCCCGGTGTTCCTCGTTCAGAGAAAATTATCACATTCTTTTAGATGAGAGTCCATGTCAATATGTTTTCTCATTTGAATACAATATTTTAATCTGGATCTCTCATGGGTTACCTCATTAAAATTTTTAGTTGAAAGAATTCTTGCAGATATAAAGTAATGACGGGCTCTAGAATGAAAATTAAGCTTTGAAAAAGAAAATTGTATTTGTGTCCATTCTTGATCTTCCAAATGCCATGCTCGTCAGTCAAGAACCCCATAATTTTATCAAGCTTAGCATCAGTAGGGTTAAACTCTGAATAGAAACAAGTAGGAATTCTATGCAGTTGATTAAGGTTATTTCTCTGAATAGGTATGATATCAACATAGTGTCCTCGAAAGTCAGCTTTGTCAGGGAGGTTTGTATAGAATTCATGAACAATAGAACTAACTACAATGATAGTGAAATAATAGAAGATTTCCCCTAGTTCCACAATGAAATACTTGATAGTTCATCCGGGACAAAGAAAAGTACATTTTGTAATCAATTTTTTAGATTGCACATCTCCGTATTTGTCCTGGGCTTTAGAACTTGCAAATTTTTCGTTATCAAAGATAGCTTTTCCTCTACCCCTTTTCAACTTTGGATCCATGATAATTTAGTAAAGTTTCAAAGAAATTTTGAATAAATTCAAAACGCTCAAATAAATTCATTCCAAGCAAAATAAGCCTTCAACCATGGACTTCTCACTATTCATTTCAAATTCTTCAAATTTTCGGCCAAACCACAAAGTGGAAGAAATCCATGGTGAGATTAAAAATTTTCTATGCTAAAATGTAGATCTTACCTAAATAAGAAGAAATCTAGAGTTTTAAGCTCTAACTCCAAGCCAATCACCCAAAAAATCTTGCTCTATGGGAGCAAGTTGTGAATTATGGGAGGAAGAAGAAGAAATAGGGGGCAAAATGTTGAAAACCAGTGGTCTGGGCACTAAAATAGGATTCAAATTGGTCCAGCGCTATAGCGCCAAGTTATGGAGCTATGGCACCATGCTTCACTGATGAGTGGTGCTATAGTGCCCAATTGTGGTGCTATGGTGCCATTCATACTCAATCAGATTTTGGAATATTTTGTAGATTTTGAAAGAGCGCTCAAATCTAAGATTTTTATACTCTAATATTCTAGATTCAATAACCATATTGAAAGTTATTGGGTTCATCAGCATTCTAACATTTACGTGTGCAACTACTAATCCAATCATTCAAACACAATAAATCAACTTTCAACACACAAACTTAACTTCTTTTCTTATAATAATCATAAGTTCAATACAAACGGACAGCACATCACTCAATCAAATGCAAATACAAACATGAAACTTAAATTTGCTATAATTAAGTCACAATCTTTTAAATTTATTTTAAATTCTCCACACCACAACTTTGCACTCAACAACCACAAATTTTATCACATAATAAACATTTAAGAATAGTTATACTCTAAGTTGTCCCCCACTCTCTCTTTTGCAAGATAAGCACGATCAAAGAGGTGGTAAAATGGAGTGCAGGGGGAATTTTGTTCATCTTTATCGTCAATCCATTTGTTATTGCAATACATACTCACTTGGGAATATTCGAAACATGTCATATGATTGAATTGAGTTTCAACTGCCACTCCAAGTGCTTGTACTGGTGATACATGTCACTCAACTTGTTGTGGAGATGGGATAACTCTTAATTAATCTTCCCCAATTTGTCAGTAATCTGTTCCAAACTCAGTGTTAGAAATCCATTGAAATAAGTTTGGGCATCCTTATGCGCAAACTTGTTGTCATTTGCACTTCCATTACTCTCTATATGTCTTAAAGCAAGGTTTCTCAAAGGTTGAGATGATCTTCACTCTTCTCTCCCTCTACAATACTTGAAATTATGAAGAATTTGGAAGAAAATGACTCCAACCTTGCCAAAACCAATTTTAATGGAGAAGAAAGGGTAGAAAACCGTCAATTGGGTGGTTTTAGGAAGTTATTCTGACTGTAGCGCTATGGCGTCAGATCTGGCGCGATAGCGCCAATCCAAAATTCTCAAAAGTCACTTTTTTTTCATCCCCATATTTTTTTAATCAATAAAGGATTTTTTTTGCCACCTTAATCATGTAAGACTCAATATAACTTCATAAACTCATCATCAAAACAATCACAAATCATATAAGCCACACCGATAACTATGTGTTGTTTCTCACAAAGCGCTTGATTTAATGTTGTCAACCCGACATATTCAATGTTTTAATTTAGTTGACCTAACATCAGTTTCTTCTCAAATGTAGGACTATCTCCACTTATATATGCTTTTAACCAATCTCCATTTATCTTAATCATTCTCCCAATTTTAGGATCTTCAATATCAACAACACCATGAGGATAAACTCTTACCACAATAAATGGCCCTTACCACGTGGACTTAACTTTTCTTGAAAATAATTTTAATCTTGTATTATATAATAAAACTTCTTGTTCAGGCTCAAAATATTTTTTTCAAGATCCTTTGATCATGCCACATTTTTATTTTTGCCATATAAATTTTAGCATTTTCATAAGATTCATTTCTTATTTCATCAAGCTCTTTTAATTGCAATAATTGTTTCTATCCGGCCTTTTTCAAATTATAATTAAATTCTATTATGGCCTAATATGCTTTATGCTCAATTTAAACTAGTAAATGACAAGCTTTCCATATATGAGCCGATAGGGTGGCATTCTGATAGGTGTTTTATAAGGATTCCTATATATTCATAATGCACTATCCAATCTAGTAGACTAATCCTTCCTGCTAGGATTAACAGTTTTTTCCAAAACTCTCTTAATATCAAGATAGATACTTATGCAAGCCAACTAGTTTTAGGATGATAAGTGTGGAAATTTTGTGCTTAATTCTAAACTTTTGAGCTAAATTTTTAATCATTATATTCTTAAAATGACTTCCCCCATCTGTGTCAATTACACTTGGCATTCTAAATCTAGTAAAAATATTTTCCTTAAAAATTTTGCTGCAACACTCTTAGCATCATTTTGCAACACTCTTAGCATCACAGCGAAGTAAAGCACCAGCTTCAATCCATTTAAAAACATAATCTACACCTATCAAAATATAAATTTTTCGAGAAGATGTTATTAATGGTCCCACGAAATCTAGACCCTAAGCATTAAAAATTTCAACTTCCAAAGTAAAATTTAGGGACATTTTATTTCTTCTAAACTATTGCCTATTATGTGACATTTATCAAAAGTTTTTATATAATTATTAACATCTCTAACAAAAGTAGGCCAATAAAATCTTGATAGTAAATATTTAAAATGTAGTTTTATTAAACCCAAAATGTCCCCTAGAATCTAATTTGCGATATTTTTGTATAATTTCTAGAGTTTCTTATATTGGTGCCCATCTTTGAATAACTAAATCCTCACATTGCTTATATAACTAAGGGTCGTCCCAAAAGTAAAATTTTAAATCATGAATAAATTTATTTATTTGATTGTTATCTAATCTTTAGGGTAAAACTTTAGTAACTAATTAGTTAGCTATATCAGCATACCATGGAATTGACCATGCATTAATCACATATTTTTTCATCAGGAAAATTTTTATTTATTTCATCATTAAAGTTAACATTATTTTCCTATTCAAGCCTTGACAAATGGTCGGCTATTTGATTATTAGTACCCCTTTTATCCATTACCTGAAGATCAAATTCTTTCATTAGAAGAACCTATCTAATTAATCATGGTTTTGTATCCTTCTTCATCATTAAATATTTAATGGAAGAATGATCAGTATGCACCATACATTTAGCTCCTAAAATATAAGGTCTAAATTTATCGAAAGCATACATTCTGGCTAATAATTTCTTTTCAGTAGTGGTGTAATTAATTTGAGCTTCACTAAGGGTTTTACTAGCATACTATATCACTTTAAAAGTTTTATCATATCTTTGCCCTAATACAGGCCATATAACATAATCACTAGCATCACACATTTATTCAAAGGGTTTTCCCCAGTCAGTTGAAACAATACTAGGTGCAGTGATTACTTTTTTTTTAATCAAATTAAACACATTTAGGCATTCCTCATTAAAATCAATGTTCATATCTTTTTCTAAATGATGACTTAAAGGCTTCGCAATTTTTGAAAAAACTTTAATATATCGCCTATAGAACCCAGCATGTTCCAAAAAACTTCTTAGTCGTCTTACAAATGTAGGAGGTTGTAATTTAAAAATAACTTGATTTTTTGTTGGATTGACTTCCATTCCGTTTCAGAAATCCTATGTCCTTATACAATTCCTCTTACAACCATAATTTGGCATTTTTCTCATTTAAGAACTAAATTTGTTTCTTCGCAACATTTTAGAGCTCTTATTAAGTGATCTAAACATGAATTTAAAGAGGTCCCAAGAACTGAGGAATCATCCAGAAAATACTTAAATTCCTTTCTCAATTAAGTCATAGACAATTGACATCATACATCTTTGAAAAGTTGCAGGTGCATTGCATAATCTAAATGACACTCTTTTAAAGGCAAAAGTTCGATATGGACTAATAAATGTTGTCTTCTACTAATCCTCAGGAGCTATGGGTATTTGGTGATATCCAGAATATCCATACAAAAAGTAGAAATAATGATGCCCAGCTAGTCTATCCAACATTTTGTCATGAAATGGTAGAAGAAAATGATTTTTCCTACTAGCAAAGTTTAATTTTCTATAATCAATACAAATTTTGCACCCAGTGACTTGTCTTTTCATAATTAATTCATTCCTTTGATTAATAATTACTGTCACTCTGTCTTTCTTAGGAACACAATGAATATGACTAAACCAAAAAGTATCAAAAATAGAATAAATAATTCTAGTACCCAACCAATTTAAAATTTCTTTCTTAGCAACTTCTTCCATTATAAGGTTCAATCTCCTTTGAGGATCAGCCTTATGCTTATAATTATCTTCCATTAAAATTTTGTGTATTCAAGTTGAAGGCTAATTCATTTAATATCAACTAATGTCCGTCTAAAGGCTTTCTTATGATTTTTCAATGTCTCTAATAATTTTTCTTCCTACTCTACAGTCAAGTCAGAGGATTTTATAAATAGTAATGTATATGAGTTCCCCAAAAATGCATATTTTAAAATGGGAGGGAGTGCCTTCATTTCAATTTTTGGTGGTATTTCTATTGAAGGAATGAGAGATTTACTATTTTTAGTAATATAAAAAATTTCAAAGTTATCTTAAACAAAATTTGAATCCTCATTAATTATCTTATTTGATTTGTCTTCAAAATCAATTTCATCTTCACTTTTCACAATTATTTTTTATCTATAATGACTTCACATCTTTTTTGAAAATGATTAACAAACATAAAATCAATAATATACATTTAACATGTTTTTTTCTATCAGGATACTTCATTGATTTAAGCACAATGAATGTAACTTCCTGGTCATTAACTCTCATGGTTAGTTCTCCTTTCTGCACATCTATCTTTGCTCGTCCAGTGGCAAGAAAAGTTCTCCCCAAAATGATCGATAAAATCAACAGGGAAGAAAAGTTTTTTCACTTTAACCAACACATCCTCTATAACCTCCTTAGGATGGATGATAAATCGATCAACTAACTGTAGGGTTACAGTAGTGGGAGAAATCTCTCCCAAACCTAACCTTCTAAAAATAGGTAAAGGCATGAGGTTAATGCTAGCTCCTAAATTACATAAAGCTTTTATACATAATTTTTCTCCAATCGCACAAGGTATAGTGAAGCTGTCAGGATCTTTAAGTTTTTTAGGAAGCTTTTTCTGAATAATTGCACTACACTCTTCACTAAGTGCAACAGCTGCAGCAGTTTCAAAATCTTCAAACTTCCTCTTCTTGGTTAAAATTTCTTTCATAAATTTGGCATAACTTGGCATCTGTTCCAAAGCTTTGGCAAAGGGAGTATTAATTGTAAGCTTTTTAAATATCTCAAAAAAATTTAGAAAATTGTTGATCCAACTTTTGCTACCTAGGTCATTGAGGAAAAGGAGGTGGTGGTCATTCTAAATTAACCTTTGTTGGAGAGACAGGCTTTTCCACTTCATTAGGAATAAATTCTTTATGTTTTTTCAGTTTCTTTATTTTCTCTCTCAACTTCAATCTCATTTTGAACACCAACATTTAATTCCTTTCCAGTCCTTAGTTGGAAAGCTTTAACTTGCTCTTATTCTTTATTTTTGTCTTTAGGATTGATTTCAACATTACTAGGAAGTGTTCCATGAGGCCTATTATTAAGTGCATTAGCAATTTGTCCTAATTGATTCTCAATGTTTTGAATAGCAGCACTTTGACTTTTTAATTGATTTCTAATTTGTAACACCACTTCCTCCATAGATAACTTCTTCTCCTTAATTTGTTCCGTACTACCAAATCCAAAAAGATAAGTAGGTTTATAATTAGCACTACCCTAGTTGTTCCAGTTCCCCAATGGGTTTACTTGGTTCTTCCCCCATTATTGACTGACACCACTAAAATTGTTATTCCAACAAAAATTAAGATGGTTTTTCCAACCTGGGTTGTAAAAGTTAGAATATGGGTTCCTGGGTCTATTATTAATAAAATTTAAAGTTCCCAATGTGTTTTGAGAATCAATCATTTGTCCTAATGAGTTTTCTTTATTCACATGAAGTGTTTGAGAAAAATTTATTCCAATTTGGTCTATTTTCCTAGATAATGCTGCAATTAGAGATGTAACCATCACAACAGTGTCATTATCATGAGTACAGGCTACTTTCTTTAGATTTAACCTTTCAAAAGGCCATTGAAAGTTATTTGTAGTCATCTCTTAAATTAATGCATAAGCTGGATCAAATGGTTTTGACATTAATGAACCTCTAGCAACATCATCTATGATAGATCTAAGGGATCATACTACCCCATTATAAAAAGTTTGAATGATTTACTAGTCTGATAAAGCATGATGTGGACACTTTTTAAGAAGCTCCTCAAATCTTTCCCAAGTTTTGTATATTGACTCTCGTTCAAACTGAGTAAAAGAAGTAATATCATTTCTAAGTTTATGGTTTTTGAAGGTGGAAAATACTTAGCCATGAATTCTTGTGCTAAATCCCCTAAAGTTTCTAATAGATCTAGGTGTTAACAAGTTCAACCACATCTTAGCTTCATCTCTTAAAGAAAAAAGGTAAAAATTTAAGCCGGACAACATCGTTTGATACACTATCATATTTAAATCTAGCACATAATTTCAAAAAAACTTGTTAAATGTAAATTTTGGTAAATGGTGTTCCCCCAAACTGATTTTTTTAGCATTTATATAAATGCAGGTTTAAGTTCAAATGAGTTGGTCGCTACAACAGGATTTTGTATACTTAAGTGAATTTCATCTGTTGTAGGATTTGTATAATTCCTTAAAGGTTCTTGTAAATTATGTTGTTCATTTTCAATATTTTGATGTTAAATGTTATTTTATAAAGTGCTCGCCATTTCTTGAAAATTGTGAAGTCCTTTTTGTTTTGTAATTTTTCTTTTCATTCATTCTAATTGAAAATCATAAGGCACTAAATCTTCAAATCTAAAACATTGCATACACAAGATAAAATTTCAAAAAAATAAAAAAAATACTCTTTAATGATTTTCTTAATTTTCAATTTTTTTATTTTTTTTTATGTTTTTATGATTTCCAAAAAGGAAAAAGTACTAAAATTAATTTATAATTCTCTTAATATAAATTTACAGTTCAAATAAAATTATAAGTTTAAAAGTCTCATCGCTTTCCCTGAAAATGGCGCCAAAAAATTAACCCAACCCGCAATTACGTAGATATTTATAATCCAAAAAATTGCCAATATTTGGCAAAAATTATATTTAGCGGGTAGTGTGAATAAATAAAATGATGTAGAAAATAGATAATAAGCCTTCACACTAGGGGTACTATGCTAGTATACGTATCGTTTCAAGTACTATATGATTTTCTTTAATAACATTATTATCCATCACACAAACAAAGCAATAACTTTATAATAATAACTTAGAAAACTTCTATCTAAATTGCTGATAAAAATGATAGGAGAATTGTGTCGAAAGTTTTAAAAAGGATTACAACTAAATTTACGTGCAATCAAAATTTAAATAGAAAGTAAGAACAAAGTTTAATAGACTAATAAGTTTAAAAGTGTTTGAATATAATAAAGGGATCTTTCCCCTTGTAAAGAAAATTTAATCGATATAGGAATTGAATGATTAAAAATAACAAATGATGTACTGTGACAAATAGGGGCATGTTCATCCATTACCCCCTCTTGGTGCTAGCAAAGTACATTGGCTAACCTTAAGTTTGTTCTAGCTTGTGTAGTAGTGCGGAGTAGATTTTGGTCTCTCACTTCCAGATTACCAACTGTGCCCTCTCTATAGGACCTACTAGGGACCCTCAGATCCAAAATCAAGATCAATTTGACAAAAGAATCTAGTCTATCACTTTAGAAACATCAATTATATGCACATTAAAGCTTATCTCTCTATCTATATGCACTTCCCCTCGGACGATCAAAATGGCTCTTTCAAAAGTTAGGTGTGGTACTCACTAGTTGTGGAAATCAGCCCTCCCAAGCCATTATGTTTTGCAATGACTTTTAAAGTCACAAATGGCTAGTTTGTAAAGTCAATGAAGAATCAGTGAAAATACCATCACATTTATATAAAATAAAAATGAATCTTTAAATCAATCTTATCCCACTTGATTAATTCCCATATACAAGGAGAAAGGAAAGAAAACTACTCAAAATTCATGAAAACAAAACAAAAATATATGTTTTGTATTGAAAGCCAAGTCTTAACAAAAAAAAACTCAAGCACAAATACAAATTACTTATCTTATGTCTTCTCCCCAAGCAATTCCTAAAGTCTCCTACAAGCAATCTCCAAACTCTTCTTCTACAAACAAAGACTCACAAAAATAAACTCACACACCCACTCAAACATTTGAAACTCATGCCTAAAAGCCTTCTAAAACTCCTAAACACTCTCTAAAAAGACTCTCTTTTCATCCAACAATTGACCATTTTAATAGATAACTAAAATTAACCACAGATCACTTCACCCTTCAAAATTCAGTCAAATTTAATGCATATTCTAGAAAATCAGTTACTGACGCTATAGTGCTAGTCTGGGGCACTATAGCACGCATCACGTTTGTAAGTTGGAGCTATGACACCAAGGGTTGTCACTATGGTGTCATATGAAGTGTTGCCATTTTGCTCTCATTTTCTTTA
The DNA here is from genome assembly GCF_001263595.1 of Phalaenopsis equestris. Taxonomy (NCBI): domain Eukaryota; kingdom Viridiplantae; phylum Streptophyta; class Magnoliopsida; order Asparagales; family Orchidaceae; genus Phalaenopsis; species Phalaenopsis equestris. Next base: position 149,565 of record NW_018253071.1, read on the forward strand.
AATATTCATTCCTTGTACCTAAAACAAAAAAACATGCAAAATACCTTCCTTTACAGTGTAATATCATTAATAATGTGCATAAAATAAACATTAAACATAAATTAAAAATGGGTAATTTTAAGGTGGATCATGTGTGTGTCAGAGGCATCTTTCTTATGAGTTGGATTTCTGAGAGCTCTTCCTGGGGAGCACTGAGGAGCTTACTATATGTTTTCATAACCATAGACCTTATCTTGCCATCTCCTGATCACGTAGTTCTTCTTAGCCCACCACATTTGACAAGGGTCCTTTATATTCCATCAATTTGTTCAAAATCTAGGTCAATGTTGATGACATGTCCAACCAGCTTGTCCTCGTATAATGCAAGATTGATGTCATTTTTGAAAGAGAAAATCAGTCTCTGGCTCAACATTTTTCTATAGAAGACAGGAGCGTGTTAAATATCAAATTAGATAAGAATGATATGTTGTTCTTAATTGTATATAAATTTTTATCTTTATTTATTAATGTCATCATAATTTTTTGCTTTATATATTTTTTTATTAAATTTTTCATGTTTATTTTTAAAAGTTCATTGAAGGATTTAGGGAGAATTTTCTTCATTTTGTTGAAATACTTTATTAAAAACTTTAGTTATTCTTGGACCTAGTTCAAGACAATTATCGCATCGGTGATACTTGAAGCAATGTTTTGTCTTAGGAGTTTCATAGCATAGTACTTTTTTAGATACCATATATTTATTGGTAGCATCGGTCTTTTGCCTTAGCAGTCCACTAATTGATAGGATCCTCAAGAGTAGACTCTTTTAACTATGAACAGTCCCTCCCAAGTTGGTTCAAATTTTCCTCCTATCTTACGTTATGCATGAATAGGTCTTTTAAAGATGAGAGCCAATTTGCCTACATTGAAAGTTCTTGGGCAGATTAGTTTATCGTGGGCTTGTATCATCTTTGCTTGATAGAGCTCTAAGTTTTGTTGTGCAACCAACCATTTTTCATTGAGACTTTGTAGCTCTTCTAGTCGGAGTCTGACATTATATTCTATTGTGATTGTCTTTGCTACCACAAATTTGAGTGACAAGAGTTGTACTTCTTAAGGAAGTAAGCCTCAGACCCATACAGAAGAGCATATGGCATAGACTACGTAAGAGTTTTGAATGTTGTTCTGTATTCCCACAAAGCTTCCAGCAACTGTTAGTACCATCCGCTATTGTTGTCATCTATGGTCTTTTTCAAGATCTGAACAAGTGTTTTGTTGAATGCGTCTATTAATCCCTTTGCCCTTGGGTGGTAAATTTTAGATCATCTCCAATCTATGTCATGACGTCTAAAATGTTATTGATCTTAGTGCTTTTGAAGCTAAGCTGTTGTCCGAGATGATTCTTCATAGCACACCAAATTGATATACAACCTAATTTTTTAAGAATTGTGGGACATGGTGTGATTTTAATTCTCTTAATTGTACTACTTCTGCCCAATAGGAAAATTAATCTATTTCCGCGAGGATGAACTGATCTCCATTCAAGATGGAGAGTCTATAGGACCCACTATATCTATTCCCCATCATTCAAATGGCCACAAGACAATCATGGATGAAGTACGTTTGGAGGTTGGTGTAGGACCACTACATCTACCTAACATTGGTGATAGTTCTTAGTCATTCTCATGTAGTTTGCAATTACTGCAGGCAAGTAGTAACCAAATCTCTTGATCTTCATTTTCATCTTTGGGTCTGATTGTTGAGTTCCAAGAGTCCAAAGTGCACCTGTCTGACAATTTCTCAAGCTTATGATCTATTGTGACATCTTAGCCACATCTAATCGAAGGTTCTTCTATACAAAATGTTGTCTATTGAAGCATTTTCCAATGTTCTCTTCTTTATCTAATGTGTTGCCGACTTATCTTCTGGTTGCTTCCCTGTCTGTAAGTAATATATGAACGACTGTTGCATGTCATTTTTATTTTTAGTAACACTACCATTGTTTCTTGATAGCCCAGTATGTGCAGGGTATCCATGTCAATTTGTGAGAGGAATTGACATCCTTGTTTCGTTGTGTCAATGGAATCCTCCCATAGGCAAACCAATTTCTTATCAAGCTTCATTATGGCATTTGCAAGAGCATTCTCCGCTCTCAAGATTAACCTTACATTGGGAATCTATTCCAACAATTTCATTGATATTGAAAATATTATTCTAGTCTTGGCTTTAGGATTTTGTATTGTCCAACCACTTGAGGAATGATTAATTGTGAATCGTCGTAGATGTCAGTGTTTGTTATTCCCATTAATATTACCAATTCTAACCTAGTTATTAAGACTTCATATTCTGCTTCATATAAATGACTTTATCAGGTGGTAAGAGTACTGCAACATTCCTCGCTTTGGTGTGATGAAGATCAATCCAACTTCTGTCTTACTGGGCACTATTGTATGTGACTCTTTATTTTTTTTATGTTATCAAAGCTCTCTTAAAATACATCTCCCAAAGCTGGGCATTGGGGTCCTCTATGCACATTATTTGTTCATCTGGCAACTCATAATTGAGGGGCAACTCAGCTGATAACGGGTGTGCCACAAGAAAATATGCCAGGATTTGTCCCTTTATGTTGCAAAGAGTTATGAATGTTATATAGAACTATAATAATATCATCAAACATCATGCTAACCTTTTAAAAAGTGTTGTCCGAGTCATCAAGTACTGTAACAGGTTAAACTTCAAGATAAGGTTGACATTATGGGAATGCATGTAATTTATAAGCTTTTTGATGGCAAATAACAAATCCAAACAATGTTTCTTAATAGGAGGATACTTTACTTCCAATAGTATTAAATGATGACTTAAGTAGTAGCGGGCATTTTCCTTACCCTCATCGTCGACCTTGGCTAGTAGGGCTCTGAGAGAGTCATTTAAAGCCATGCTATAAAGTATCAATAATCTACCCAAGATAGGGGTTGGTAATACATCAAGTGTCATCAAGTGCTGCATAATAATTTCAAAGGCCTGTTTACATTTATCATCACAAACAAACTTTATGTCCTTTTTTATCAATACACAAAAGGCTGACACCTTCCTGACATATTAGAAATAAAGCACCTTAGATATATCATTTTCTCTTGAAAGGATCGTAGTTGTTTCATGGTTTTGGGGGATTACATTTTTAGAATAACTTTAATCTTCTCTAGATTGATTTCAATTCCACTGTGGCAAAAAACAAATCCTAAAAATTTTTTAGAGGTGAAACCAAAGGCATGCTTTGAAGGATTCATTTTAAGATAAAAATGATGTATCCGCTTGAAGACAATTCTCAAACCATACAGGTGATTCTCTTTCTATTTACATCTGATAACCAAGTCATCCACACAACATTCCACTTGCTGTGTCGTCAAAAATCCTCATCATTTCCTGCTAATATGTTGCTCCAACATTCTTCAGTTTGAAGGGCATCAATGTGTAACAATATATTCTGAGCAATGTTTTGAAAGCTGTAAGTGTAGCATCTTTTAGTGACATCTTAATCTATTTGTATACAAATAGCCCATCCATAAAAGAGAAGATCGGACGTGATGATGTAATGTCTACCATCAATTTTGGGATTGACAATGGGAATTCATCCTTCGAGCATGCCTTGTTCAAATCTCTAAATTCAACACAAACTCAGATCTGACCGTTCTTTTTTTTAACTTGCACTACATTTGAAAACCACGTAGAATATTGCTCTTTTCATACAAAATTAACGTCTATTAGTTTCTTAAGCTCGATCGTGACTTTTTTCTCAATTTTGAGGTGCATTCTTCTAAGAGCTTCTTTGGTCGAAGTCATAGTCTGGTCTATCCCAAGTTTTTGAACCGCAACCTCTGATGTTGAACCAAGCATCTAGTCATAACTCCAAGCAAAGCATTCTTTGTATTCCTTTAACAGCTTGATCATGTCTATGGTTTCCTTTTCATTCATTAAAGAGCTAATTAAATTAGGTCCAGGTTCTTATTTGGTTCCCAAGTTGACCTCTTTCAGTTCATCTAATGTCGATTTGATTTCTTCTTCAAATTTGGATGGTGCATCTTCTACCAGTGGTTCTTCAAAATTTTTTGTAGCTTTAAGATTCATTTGATTCATTAGTTTCAATGAGGAAAAATTTCATATCATCAACCAGCTCCATCGTGCCGAGTCAAACACCTTCTTTTGAGTTAAATTTTTAACTTTTATTATTCCATAGTTCTTTAAAAAGGTGAAATCTATCTTTTGATAATTTCTTGGGCACAAAACCACGTTGAAAAAGTTTTTGGATAAACGAGGTGTACCACTCAACAAATAATTCCATTATTTCAGCAAAATTTTCCTCTAACAGTCTTACATCAACTTTGGAACTAGAGGAAAAAAACCACAACAAAAATCTTATTAGCCTTACGGCTACACTTTGCACTTCCTTACCACCAAACCCTTAACCTTATGTGGACGGATCCTATTTACGGTAAGATAGAGTGAATCTGGAAATATTGCCTCAGTTTAGATTATTCTCTGGTCATGGCTTGTACATAGTGGTTAATTTTATCATACAATGACTCATATTCTTGCTTTTCCTCATTTTCTAAAGATATCTTACACTGAGGCTTATTTTGGCTTATCACCAATACATTTTTCTAATTATGTTCTTCCTCAGATCTATCTTCCAAGTCAATGTTGATGACTAGATCTTCTCTTAAATGATCATGTTATTTCTTCCTCACCCTTGCACCTGGACTCAACCTTGGATGCGAGTGCTCGAAGAGCCCCTACCACCTCATTGTTAAGGAGTGATAGGAGGTCATTGGGCTAAAACTGGCTAACCTTTTTCTTGTAATCTGTTTGGGTCTTCTAATTTATTTTGAATAGTGTCTTCAGAGAGGATCATCTTCTTTTAGGGAGTATAATAGGTGGTATCTTTTTGAATGCCCACTTCATGTATTAAAAATATTTGTAAATCTCTCTATATGCAGCATTCCTGATCTTCATTGTAGCACTTTATACATTGGTGTTGGGACAAAGGAACCATCTTGTACTCATGAATCCATGGTCGACCCAATAGGGCATTGAATGACGTTTTTGGGTCAATGATATGGAATTTTCTTGTTATTACTAAATCTTTAATTATCATTGTTAGCATGATTGATCTAAGAGCTCTCTCTTCCTGCTGGTTGAAACCTCCTAACATCATCTTGTCAGTTGTAATTTTTTGAGTGTTGATGTCCAAGTAGGTTAATGTTCATAAATTCATCAACTTTAAGGATGCTACTAGATCCACTACCACCCTGGAGACTATAAATTAGTTTATGCTGACTAAGATATACAAAGAACGGTTGTGGTCAGTAGTACTGACCAACAAGTCTCCATCTATAAGGGTCACCCCCGGAATGTTCTTTTAATGAACAAACCTCATCGAAGTATATGCTAGCTAATTTTACTAAGCAAATTTCTTGATCAAGAAAGGCATTGATCAATGTTTCTCTCTTCTCCTTTGACAGAATCATAACACCGTAAATGCTTAGTTTGGCATACAACTTCTGGAGATGGGCTAGTACATTGTAGTCCACTTTACTATTTAGTTCACTAACTTCTTCCCAAGTGACTGTTTCTTCTACGGGCAGGACTAGTTCTTCTTGAATGACTATCAATTTTGTTTTATCCCTTAGAGTGACTCTTAAAGGTAGTACCTGATACACCAAATTAATTTGTTGTTTTAAGAATATATTTTATGCTTATGTTTGGAGATAGTGCACTTTAAAGAAGGTTATTTTCATTTTTTTGGGTATATCAATTTTTTGCATTTGGAGCAAAAGTAGCAAAAAAGATAAAATTCGGAGCCAAAACAGCGAATTTTGGGATTCTGGTGCCTGAAGTGCCACTATACAGAGAGCTGGCACCTGAAGCACCAGAAATGATGCTTGAAGCGCCATTTAATCGAGAGCTAGAGCCAGATTTGGCCCCTGAAGCACCAAAACCTAGAACAGCACAGTCTTAAGAAAGTTAACACCTGAAGTGGCAGAATCAGCGCCTGAAGCGCCATAGATGACTTTTTGTGGATTAAGGCAGTTCATGATTAATTTTGTGATAATTTTGAAAGGGAATCTAGTTCTAAACACCCCATGGAGTTATTCAATGCATCTAGACATTTTAGAAAGTTCTTTTATGAAGGGATATGTCTCTTGGATCAATAGACATGTCTTTTGAATTCAAAAGGGTTACTTTTGGACAGAATTTTGGAGGGAATTTTGAATTCTTTTTAGAAGGAGGCAGCTTCAAAAAAAAGTGAGGAAAGTCTAGGGCTTGAAGAGTAGATTTGGAGAGGAGTTTTTGGTGGTGACATGGAGAAGAAGAAGGTAAGAGAGAGAGAGAGAGAGAAAGTCAAGAGCTTGGAGATTTTCTTCAAGGATTGTAAGAGAAGAGGGATGGTGAGAGATTTCTTCTTCATTAAACTTTTAAGAGAGAATTGAGAGTGCTTGTAAAGAGGGAATGTTCTTGAAGAGAACTTCTAGAGATTTTCTTTGGAAGGATTGTGAGATAAGTTGTGTTCTTTTATTTCTTTATTTTTTAAACTTATCTTTATATATGAAATTTGTGTTTTGTCCTATCCTTCTCATGAATTCTGAGTAGTCTTCTTTATCCTTCTCCCAACTTTGAGATATGGTTTTGTGAAGAATTGATTTTATTTTATATGGTTTTAAATGTCAATAATTTGTGATGATTTGAACTTCGATCCTCATTTACTTTTCAATCTGGCCAATTCAAATGTTAAAATGTGTTGAGAAACATATGTTCCCAAAAGGTTATAATTTCTACAACACGGAGAGAATCACATTTGATTACATGGGATGCTTTCTTAAATTTGAACTCATTGTTAAAAAACTTTGTTTAGTTTTTTGAAATTTTAGTTTTGAAAGTTTAGCAATTAATTTAATTAACTTAGTATTTTAATTACGTTTTATTTAGCATTCACTCATTTACTATAGATTTGAATTTAATACTTCACTTTTGTAGATTAAAATTTTAGTTTACATTATAATCTTAAGAATTTACTTATAGGCATTTCCAACTTCCCTGTGGGATCAATATCTAGGACTCCATTAGAGCCCTTTATTACTTGAGCGATACTTATACTTGCGTTATTTTTAGGGGATTTAATAGTTCAAAATTTTTCAAAAGATAAGACTTTTCTTACTAAAGTTATTTTTGTTAGGATTAAATTGCATATTTCCTATTGTATTTTCCGTGTGTAATTTGTAATATTGAAAAATATTTACAAAATTAACACACTAAATCCACCCGCATCAAGTTTTTGCCATCGTTATCATGGAAGTAACGGAATGTAGTAGTAAGTTATTTTATAATTTAAATTATTTTATTTAAACTAAAAAAATTGTGTTTGTAGTTTAGTTCGAATATTTTCATATTTTTGTGTGTTTGCTTATTTTAAATTACTTATTGTGTTTATTTGTGTGTAGTGTAAGATCTGAAGATTTAGTACCTTACGATTCAGAATTAGAAAGAACTATTAGAAAATTTTGAAAACAACAAAAAGAGATAGATCATTTTAGCAAAATGGCTTGCAATTTAAGTAATGTTAGAAACAAAAATGAACATCATCAGAGATCTTTAAGAGATTATGTTAATCCAATAGTAGATGAAATTCATTTGAGTATACAAAACTCTGTTGTAGCGGCCAATTCATATGAGCTTAAACCTGCTACTATCCAAATGGTGCAAAATAATCAGTTTGGAGGAACACCAACTGAAGATCCTATGTTACACCTTGCTAGTTTTCCAGAATTTTGTGCAACTTTTAAATATGATGGAGCATTGAATGATGCCGTCAGACTTAGACTTTTTTATTTTTCATCAAGGGATAAAGCTAAGATGTCTTTAAACTTGTTAGCACCAGATCTATCAAAACATGAGGAGACTTATTACAAAAATTTGTATATAAATATTTCCCACCTTCAAAAACTATTAATCTTCAAAACGATATTACATCTTTTTGTTAGTTTGAAAGGGGATCACTTAATGAAGCCTGGGAAAGATTTAAAGATCTTCTTAGAAAGTGTCCACAACATGTGTTGCCATATTGGTTAATAATTCATACTTTTTATATTGGATTGGTTGGATCTCTTAGATCGATAATTGGTGTTGTTGTTGGTGGATCATTAATATCAAAACCATTTGATGAAGCATATTCTTTAAAAGAGATGAATACTAATAATTTTCAATGGCCCTCTGTAAGGTTAAATCTAAAAAGAATAGCTAGTATTTATGGTTCTGATGCAACATCTATGTTAGCTGCCAAAATAGCTGTTATATAAAAAAAGATAGATCAATATGGAATGAATTATTCTCAAACATCACCTGTGCTTGAAGAAAACTCACTGGGACAAATGATAGAATCTCAATCTTCTTATGAGACCTTAAAATAAATAAATAATCATTCTAATAATCCTTATGCCAATTATTATAATCCTGGTTGGAAGAATCATCTAAATTTTAGTTGGAGTAACAATAACTCTAATGTTGCAAATCCACAAAGGGGAAACAATGCTACAAACCCATTGAGAAACTTCAGCAATCAAGAGAATCCAACTTATAAACCTTATTACCCTCCAGGTTTTAATAATTTGCAGAGTAAGGAGAAAAAGTTGTCAATGCAAGAAATGATATTACAAATGGGAAGCCAATTACAAAGTCAAGGAGCTGTAATTAAAAACATGAAAAATCAATTTGGATGTATTGCTGCTGCACTTAGCAATAGAACTCAAGGAATGTTGTCTAGTAATGCTAAAGTATATCTAAAAGATCAGAACAAAGAGAAAATTAAGGTTATTCAACTGAAAAGTGAAAGAATTGGAAACCAAAGTTCAAAAAGAAGTGGAAGTTGAAGTTGAAAAATATGAGGTAAAAAATGAAAAATCTGGTGAAGATTTTCATTTTGCGTCAGAATTTCCTATTAAACCAGTGAAAATCACTATAGAAAGACCACCTCCTCCATTTTGAGACCATTGCACTCAGTGAAGTGTATAGCTCTATAATTTAGAAGAAGCTTCCGGAAAAACTTAAAGATATTGGATGTGAAGGTAAACATTCCATTTGTTGAAGCCTTAGAATAAATGCCAAGCTATGTGAAGTTCTTGAAGGGTATACTTAATAAGAAAATGAAGTTTGTAGATAATGAGACCGTTGCACTCAGTGAAGAGTGTAGTGCTATAATTCAGAAAAAGCTTCCTGAAAAACTTAAAGATCCTGGAAGTTTTACTATTCTTTATGCTACTAGCAAAATATTTTTTGGAAAAGCTTTATGTGATTTAGGAGCCAGTATTAATCTTATGCCTTTATCAATTTTTAGATGGTTAGGTTTAGGAGATATTTCACCTACAACTATAACTCTTCAGTTAGCTGATAGTTTGATTACCTATCCTAAAGGAGTTATAGAAGATGTTTTGGTAAAAGTTGATAAATTTATATTTCTTATGGATTTTATTGTATTAGATATGAAGGAAGATAAAAAAATTCTTATCATTTTAGAGAGACCATTCCTTAACACTATAAGAGCTTTAATAGACATGCATAAAGGAGAACTAACTACGAGAATTAGTGATCAAGAGGTTACATTTAATATTGTAAAATCAATGAGATACCCTACAAAAGAGCAAGAGATTGAAAGCTTCAGAATAGAAATCAACGAATATTTAAGCCATAAATATTTTAAGACGACATTAAAGGAATTTGAAAAAGAATATGTGGAATATGAAGATGAAGATAAAATTCAAGATGAATCTATGGAAGTGAGTAATGAAAATTGGGATTATATTTAGGAAAAATTTCAAATGTTAGATCCTATAGAAAGTAACAAGAATTTGCTTTCAACTATTGAGAACCCTTCTGGACTAGAATTTAAAACTCTTCTTACACATTTAAAGTATGCATTATTTGGAGATTTATCCAAATTACCTGTTATAGTATCCTCAAAATTAACTGATATGCAAGAACAATAATTTTTGGAAACTTTGAGAAGATATAAGAAAGCCTTTGAATGGACATTAGCTGATATTAAATGAATCAGTTCTTCAATTTGTATGCAAAGAATTTTATTGGAAGATGAACATGAACCAAGAGCCCTTAAAGGAGATTAAATCATATGATGAAAGAAGTCGTAGAGAAAGAGTTTTTAAAATGGTTAGATGCTGGAATATATAAAATAGTAGGGCGACGGTCGGGGGTAAAAATGTCAATTTTTGGTTAAATTTTTAACTTTTAACCATGTGACTATTATTACAATGGAAAATAATGAATTAATACCAACAAGATAAGTCACTGGATGGCAGATCTACATAGATTATAGAAAATTAAATTCTGCCACCAAGAATGATCATTTTCCTCTAACGATTTTGGACCAAATGTTGGATAGGCTAGCTGGGCATAGATATTTTTGTTTTATAGATGGTTATAATGGTTATCATCAAATTTCAATTGCTCCAAAGGATCAATAAAAATAAAAATTTACTAGTCCTTATGGATTTTTTGCTTTTCAGTGAATGCCCTTTGGACTATGTAATGCACCTGCAACATTTTAACGATGTATGATGTCAATTTTCAGTGATTTAATTGAAAAAGGGATTGAAGTCTTTACGAATGATTTTTCTGCATTTGGAACTTCATTTGAAATATGTCTAAATTATTTAGAGAAAGTTCTAGAATAATGTAAAAAGACTAATCTCATATTGAAGTGGTAAAAGTGTTAATTTATGGTTGCACGAGGAATTGTGCTTAGGCATAAAATTTTAGAAAATGACATGGAAGTAAACCCTGTAAAAATTCAGGTTACATAAAACTTACTTCCACCTATTACTGTAAGAGGTGTTAATAGCTTTTTAGGACAAGCTGGACTTTATAGGTGATATATTAATGATTTTTCAAAAATTACTAAGCCTTTATGTCAACTTCTGGAAATAGATACAAAAATTGACTTTAAACAAGATTGCCTTAAAGTCTTTGAAACTTTAAAGGCAAAATTGATCACTGCTCCTATAATTGTTTCACCTAATTGGGAGAAACATTTTGAATTAATGTGTGATCCTAGTTATTATGCAATTGGGGTTGTTTTAGGGCAAAGATATGACAGGTTTTTAAAGTCATATACTATGCTAGAAAACTCTCAATGATGCTCAAGTCAACTACACCATTACTGAAAGAGAGTTATTAGCCATTGTTTATGCTTTTGATAAGTTTAGGTCTTATCTTATTGGAGCTAAATGTGTTGTGCATACTGACCACTCGGCCATTAAATATTTAATGCAAAAGAAGGATGTTAAACCAAGATTAATTAGATGGGTACTTCTTATGCAAGTGTTTGATTTTGTAGTAGTCAATAGGAAAGGGATTGATAATCAAATTTCTGATCATCTATCTAAGCTAGAATAGGAAGAAACACTTGATTTGGAAAAAGAAATTAATGAAACTATTCTTGATGAACAACTCTATGTTGTAAAAGGATGAAAAATACCTCGGTATGATGATATTATGAACTATATTGTTAGTGGTATTTTACCATATGGAATAACAAAACAATAGGAAAAGAAATTCATTCATGATACAAAATCTTATTATTGGGATAACCCATATTTGTACAAAAAATGCAAAGATTTATTAATGAGACAATGTGTTTCTTACAAAAAAATTCAGGAAATTATTCTAAAATTTCATGATTCTGAATTTGGATGTCATTTTGGTAATGATAGAACTGTTCATAAAATTTTGCAATCTAGATTTCATTTTCCTACTCTATTTAGATAGATAGATAGATAGATATATATATATATATAACATGTGATCAGTTTCAGAGAGTACGTAATATTCAAAATGAAATGAAATGCCTCTAAATTTTATTTTGAAAATTGAAATTTTTAATGCACGGGGATTGGATTTTATGGGACCATTTATACCTTCATTTGGAAATGTGTATATATTGATTGCAATGGATTATGTTTCAAAATGGATTGAAGTAATTGCTTTACCTCGATGTGATGCTCAGAGTGTTTCAATTTTATTAATCAAAATTTTTTTTACAAGATATGAAATGCCAAGAGTAATCATTATGGATGGGGGATCTCATTTTCGAAATTCAACAATTGCAAGGTTGGTGGAAAATATAATATTATGCATAAAATTATAATTTCTTAGCATCCCAAGACTAGTAGTTTGACAGAAGTATTTAATCATGAAATTAGAAGAATTTTGGAAAAAAAGTCTGAATTCTAATAAAATGGACTGGTTTGCTAGATTAGATACTGCATTATGGGCATACAAGACACCTATAAGAATGTCCTTATATAGATTATTTTTTTGGAAGACTTGTCACTTACCAGTAGAATTGGAGCATAAAGCTTATTGGGCTATTAAGGAACCCAATTTCAATTTGAAAGATGCTGGTAAGAAAAGATTATTACAATTGAAGGAGCTTGAAGAAATTAGGATTGGATCTTATGATAATGTTAGGATTTATAAAGAAAGAATGAAGGAATGGCATGATCAGAAGATAATCAGAAGATAATAAAAAAGGAATTTGAGCATGGATAGGAAGTTTTATTGTACAATACAAGATTGAAGATATTTCCTTGAAAACTGAAGTATAGGTGGAAAGGTTCATTCAAAATTGCAAAAGTCTATCCTTATGGAGCTGTTAATATTGAAGATCCCAAGGATGGAAGGATATTTAAAGTGAATGGGCACAGATTGAAACCATAATTTGATGGTCAAAGACCAGTTTTAATGAGACTATAATGTTGGGTCACCTAGAATAACGACTAGGAATGTCGGGCTGATGACATTAAACCAAGCGCTTTATGGGCGGCAAACCATATTTTTCGTTATTTATTTTGCTTTTATGTTTTTGTTCAAAATATTTAACGTATATTTATATTTTTACTTTTATAGATTCCGTGTATTTGAGATATTTGACATTAAGAAAAAATTTAGAAACATATTTATTTACCTAATTTTATGGAAGAATTGAGAATTTATTGGATCAAAATCAAATTGGCAATTTTTTTTCGAAACTGGCGCCTGAAGCCCAACATTGTTACAATACTCAAATGGAATCAAGAAAGTTGATCCATGAATGGGCATTTGCTAACCAGGGTGGCAAGATTGGGAGGTTGATGTTGCTAGAAATTGGGAGAGGTTTTGCTACTTCACTGTAGTACCAATTGTGCCAATGAATCGGGAGTTTTATGCTAACTTGCGGTTCACCACTTACGATCAAATCCTGGTGAGAGGTAAGAAAGTAGTGTTTTCTAGAGAAAGGATCAATGCATTTTATGGATTGAAAAATGCATTTCATTGTGAATATGTTGCATTTATGATGACTGATTCATCACCGAATGATGTGATTGTCTTTCTGACTAATGAAAGAGGAGAATGGAAGATTAAAAATAATAAGAAAGTTAACTTCTCTGCTTCCATGTTGACTATTGAGTCAAAGGTATGGCACTACTTAATGTTTACTAAATTACTGCCAACAAATCATTTGAGTAGAGTAACGAAGGATAGAGTTGTGCTAAACTTCTGCATTTTGAAAATGAAGGCAGTAGATGTTGGTGCTCTCATAGTTCATCATGCTCGGAGTATAGGTAGTAGTGCTACAACTAGTGGTTTGGGTTACCCTGCCCTAGTTTTCATATTATGTGAGCAATCAAGAGTAGAGTCCTATAGAAATGAGGAAAAGCTGTAGCCACAAAATCCTATTGGGAAGCATACAGTTCAAGGAGTTGAATCATTTATTGAGTCCAGGAGTGGAGGTAGTGATAGACCCTTAACATCAGTTACAGAGGCATCTACTTCTCGCTTTGCTACACTTGAAAATATTATGGAGTAGCTCATGATTCAGCAAATAGATATTGTGAATATACAGAATAGGAATGGAGGAATTGAAGCAAGGAATGCTTACAATGATGAACATAAGTAGAGAAGAAGTTCAGCATAATATAGCTTATGAGGAGGTATATCTTAGGGGTGAGTATAATGTGGAATTTCCAACTTGCCCCAGCTTCACTACATATGCTTCAGATCATGATGATGATGAAGAAGAAGAAGAATATGATGATGATGATGAGCAAGGCGAGGAAGATTGATATCTTAGGAGTTAGTTCGTTTGATGTTTGTTTGTTACTTTTATTAGTTGATATTTGTTTTCATTTTAAAATTCTTGTAGTAAAAACTTTCATTTGAATGATGTGTTGTGAACCTAATTTGTAGTAGTAATTGTAGATTTTTACTTTTTCTGCATTTTTAGTATTTCCAATTTTTGTTCTTGTTTTTAATTCTCCTCAAATTCTTTAAAATATATTATGTTTCATTTAATGCTTTAAAGCATGTATGCATTTTTTAAATTTAGTACCTGCAATATGCTAGAGCCCAGTTTCAAACTCAGAAATCCTCTACATGTTAGTTTTTATTTTTATGCATTTACTATTTTCTTTCACAAACTAAATTTGTATTGAACATTTTTAAATTACCAAAAAATTTAACTTTGGGGCAAAGAAAAATTTCTTTTAAAAAGAAGTAAACTAAATTTTATTTATCCTTAATTAACTTTATTTTTAAAATTAATTTAACATGACCTGGGATATGAAGATTTAACTTTAAATGACTATACTTATGTTTGTAAATATTATGGTAAATTTAGGTAAAAGTTTTTAAAAAAGAAGGTCAATTCTAAGTTATAGATATTTGGTATGATAAGATAAGACTATGTTTTTCTATTAAAAGTAAAGGAAATTGTATTTTTGAAGTATTAAGAATTTTAGAGTTTCATGTAAAAAGAAAAGAATGAAACTTTATGAAAAATCATAAACTAATATGAATTTATAAAGTGAAGAAAGGTAAGAAGTCCTAACTTTAAGAAGAGGATAGTAAAGTTCAAAATTATTGAAGGTTGTCCAGATATAGTAATCCTCACTTAAAAAGAAAGAAAAGAAAGGATTGAAAAGACCCTGAAAAAAAAGAAAAAGATAAGAAAAGAAAAAAGAGAAAAGAAAAGAAAAGAAAATAAGTGAGGAGAAGCTTGAGGAGATGCTTAATCAATAATTAGCTTCACTTGAATCAACTTAAGGAAAAAGATTTATTACATTTTTTAAACTTGTATTGGTGTATTAGCAGTATTACTACTAAAGTTTTCATGAAGCTCTTTTTTATATGAATGTTCTAATTATCCTTGATATGACAGATTACTATTCTTCTTGAAAAGAATAGAGATTCAAAAATCTTAAATTTGATTACTAAGTACTCTTGTACTTAGAGTTTGAATCTAAGTTATTAAAGATTTTCTTAAATTTTACTATTTTATTTATTTAAACTAAATTATAGAAATTATAAGTTAATCTCTATCCTAAAGTCATATGCTTTTATATAGTAAAGTTTCACTTGAGGACAAGTAACATTAAAGTTTGGGGGATTTTGATACACCAAAATAATATGTTATTTTAAGTGTACATTTTATGCTCATTTTTGGTGATATTGCATTTTAAAGAAGGGTACTTTCATGTTTTTTTTACAGGTATATCAATTTTAGGTATTTGAAACAAAAGTAACAAAAATGACAAAATTAACGAAACTTGGAGCTAAAACAACGAATTTTGGGATTATGGCACCTGAAGCGTCGAACTAATGCCTGAAGCACCACATTACAGAAAGCTGGCCAATAAAGTGCAATTTGACAGAGAGCTAGCGCCTGAAACACCAAATTTGGTGCCTAAAGTGCCAAAACCAGAACAATGTGGTCTTAAGCAAGTTGGCGCTTGAAGCACCAGAACCAGTGTCTGAAGCTCCAATGATGACTTTTTGTGGATTAAGTTGGTTTAAAGTGAATGTTGTGCAAATTTTGAAAGGAACGCTTGTTCTAAATGCCCCATGGAGTGATTCAATGCATCGAGACACTTTTGAAGGTTCTTTTATGAAGGAATATGTATCTTGGATCATCTTGGATCAATAGACATATCAATAGACATGTCTTTTAAATTCAAAAGGGTTGACTTTTGACATAATTTTAGAGGAAATTTTGAATTCTTTTTAGAGGGAGCAGCCTCTAATAAAAGTTAGGAAAGTCTAGGGCTTGAAGAAGAGTTGTGGAGAAGAGTTTTTGGTGGTGATGTGGAGAAGAAGAAGGCAAGAGAGAGAGAGTGAGAAAGTCAAGGGCTTAGAGATTTTCTTCAAGGATTGTAAGAGGAGAGGGAAGGTGAAAGATTTCTTCTTCATTACACTTTTAAGAGAGAATTGAGAGTGTTTGTAAAGTGGGAAAGTGCTTGAGGGGAACTTCTAAGGATTTGTTTGGGAGGGATTGTGAGATAAGTTGTGTTCTTTTATTTCTTTGTTTTGTAAACTAGTTTTTATATAAGAAATATATGTTTTTTCATATCCTTCTTATGAATTTTGAGTTTTTTTCTTTATCCTTCTCTCTACTTTGAGATATGGTTTTGTGAAGAATTGATTTTGTTTTATGATTTTGTTTATTTCTCTAATCTTTGAGTTGTATCTGGAGGCATGATTGTTCTTCTCATGACCGGTTCTTCTAGAGGTATTTTTGAATCTGAGAATATCTATTCACCTGGGATCAAAGCTCCTTGAAGTTCCAGGATAGTTGAATAACCTTCAGAGTTGTCATATCACATATTTTTTATGTATTCCTTCTCTTTGTTGTTATACTTATTGAGATTTTGTATGATTTGAGAATTGTTGTTAGAATTGATAATCAAATTAAATTAGTTGTTATTAGTTATGTCATCACTAAAGAAAGTCAAAATGTAGCTTCAATCAAAACTCTTAGCAATATATAACCCCAAAGGGACAAAGAAATAATTATATAGAGTCAACAAATTGAGGGATTTGTCCCCCAAATATGAAACAACCAATTTATAATGAGAAGCTCTAACTCTACTCTTTGTTATGTCTCTTCACTTCTTCAGTTTTCTTCTTTGTTTGCTCCTAAGGTAGCTCTTCCATTGTAATTAATAGTACCAATTCCGAAGGCTTCAGACTCTGAGCGGAAGCATGTATAGACACGCTCTAAATTTGGTTCAATATTTTCGTTGAATACTTCATCCAAACAATATTTCATCCATCATTGGCCGCATAGGACTAATTAAAACTATTTGATCAACTATGATTGTATTGATAGAACCTTTTTAAGGTTCTCTCAGATGTTATTTTGGGATTGTTATGCTTCCATTCTTGAAGCTCCTCTCAAGCTAATATTTGAAGATGAAACTATGTTGTATGGTATGGCCAAGCAAAATGTGATATGAGCAATACTAGGGATGATCCTTCTTGCCGAACTCGTATACCTTGTTTAACCACTATTCCATTGTTAAAGATGACCTCTTGTATGCATGGTAGAGTCTCTGTTAGGATGATTTCTGATCATGCTGAGGATGTGATAACCCTACTTAGTTTGTTTGGCTTGTATCTTCATTGGTTGTTTTGTCTTTCTCTACTACCGCTACTATCCTAGACCTCTTCTTGAATGCTATCCCTAATTTAAGGTTCTCAACCTTTTCAAAACTTTGTATTTTTTTTGCTTCTTGTTGAAGACGCGTGGCTTTGCTAAGCAGATTTTCAAAAGTTTTGATTGTGAATCCCTTAAGTATAAAAGCCACTAGACCATGACAACTTTTTATTAGAGCCTCAATTACATGTTATTCTTGAAGTTTCATCTCACACTTCATTCTTAAATTTGTTCCTCGCAGAATGTACTCCACTAGTGTTTTTATCGATTTATGTCGCACTACCACAAGGTCACTTACGGTGATGTGGTGTTGATCACCAGTGAACCAATAGACAAATAAGCTTTCTAGTTCTGTGAATGGTTTTATTGAGCCATTAAGTAACTCCATGTACCAAATGAAGGCAACTCCTAAAAGACTGCATACGAACTGGCAGAACAACAATACTTCACTACCCCCTGCATTGCAGTAACTTACTAGGAAGTGTGAAATATGTTGTCAGGGATTACTGTTTCCAACTAAAGTTTTGAATGACAGTAGCACAAAACCCTTGGGGTTTTGTATTGCATTGAATTTCTTTGGGTAGGTTCTATCTTTAAGAATCAGTGCTCCTTTCTTTATCTGTGTCAAGGTTTCTCTCACTTCATGTTCCACCTTCTACTTAATGTCCTTTTAAGGTATCACACTCTGGACAGGATCTTTCTTTGGTTGCTCCTCTCTATTGTTAGAGGTATATTCTTTTTTTTCATATACAATCTTAGTGATTTCTAGCTTATTTGCTTAAGTAGGGACCATGTTTAGATATTAAGCTTGACACTGTATGGTTGTCAAAATGGTCATTATTTCTTCCATCCTTTTCTTCATGCAACTGATCTGTTCGAGTTTTTATGGGATAACTCACTACAGTATCTCAACAACATCTACTTCACAAATTGATGGGGCATCCCTTAGGGATGATCAGTCTCTGGTCTCAACAACATTGACCTCAGCAAACTATTCCTCCATATAATCTGTGAGGACATTAACTTCATCATTAGTATCATTTTTATATTCTTTGGTTAATTTTGTAATGATGGCTTTATGTTGTTCCAAGGCAACTTTAATTGACTTCCATTTGATGACTTTAAGGTTAGCGGATGGATATTGATGAACACTTCTTTCTTTTTTGAGTTCTGACATAGTTGTGGTACTGACAGTTTGAACTTCAGACTTACAATCCTTCTCAAGGAGGTGCCTGAATAGTCTTTTAGCATGCTTAATTTCTTTTACTTTTATTACCTATTTTTGAATGAAATTATACCTTAAAGAATTTTCATATTTTTCATGTAGGTATACCAAGTATGAAACATGGAGTGAAATGAAGCTGAAATGGAGTGAACTAGAGGCAAAATGGAGAAGAGGGTAAACCAATAGACTAGCGCCTAACACGAGCTTTTAGGGCCTAGGCGTCACCCTCTGGATCCATGATGCTAATTATTGGTGCCTAGGTGTTGGAACATCCCAGGAAACTAGGGAAGATGTCATCTAGGTGCCATTTACTGGCATCTAGGTGCCAGTTTCCTCCCAGAAAATAGAGAAGATGGTGCCTAGGCACCGTAAACTGTTGCTTAGGCGCCTGAACTATCCATGGGCGGTTTCTGCACTCCCTAAAAAGTTATTTGATGGATTCAAAAATTTGTAAAAACAATTTTTGGCATTTTCAAGCCCTAGAAATCCTTAGGAAGGTCAAGAGGTCGTAGGTAGGAGTAGAAAATGTTAATTTTTACCTTTTCTTGAGAGATTAGAGAGGGGATTTTGAGAGAAAAAAGTAAAAGGAATTGTATCAGCATTGCAAAAAACATTAGGCAACTTTATTGGAGAAATTTACTTTTCCTTTCAGAGAAAAAAACTGAGTATGATGATGCCTAATGTTTTGTACTTATTTAAACATATATTTTGTAGATTCATTTGTGTTAACATGATGTTTTTTGTGGTGTTCTTCGTGATTTGTGAGTAGATTTCCTTTACCCTTCTCTAATGTTGAATAAGTAAAATTTGTAGGACGTGTAGGATATTTTTAGAATTGATTTTTAAACTTTAATGTGATGGTTTTCTTTATGTACCTTATTTACTTTTTTGTACTGGCCATATGAACTGTTAAAGTTATATGTTCACCATAAAGACTCGTGAGAGCTATGGCATGAGAAACTAGGAGGAATCACATTGCACTATTGGGTGAAGGAAAAGAAATCCATAGGGTAGTGGAAATAGGTAAGGAAATAGGTTTTGATGGGTGTAAATTAGGGACTCTAAAGTGATAGTCTAAAACTTTAACCAATTTGATCTAGGGTTTAATGAATTAAAACTAGGTTTGCCAAATTAAGGAGATAAATTGGAGACTCTGGTGTGACAGACTAAAAATGTAACCAATGTAACCTAATTTTTAAGAAATTAATACTAGGTTACCAAACTTCTTTATGCACTTGACGGAGGGTAAAGAAGAGGAATGATCCTATTTTTCAGTAGCCATAATAACAATTCAAAGAATTACATCCTACAACCAAGTTATGTAATCACAAGAGAAAGGTAGTTTTTACCTCTTGAAATTTTCCAAACCAATTTCTCTAGTTAGGTTTAACTTTATACTTAGGGTTGTAATTAGGAGTAGTTGTTAGAAAGCCCACCATAATTGACTTTCCAAACTAAGACTTGAACGTAGTAGACTAGAACTTAGCCTAAGAAATTTCCTACCTCGCTTCTCTGTAGGATTGATAATCCAAACTCAATAGAGCCCTATATTTCTGAAACAATACATATACTTATGTGAGAAGCCCCAGGGAGTAATAATACCTAATTTTAAAAACTCAATCAATTATCTAGGAAGCAAATCAAGTTTCCGGAGACTTTATCAAGATTGTACAAAAATAGTGATACACCATGTGGTGGATCAAGTTTTTGGTGTCGTTGTTGGGGAAGCTACAGTAAGATTTTTAGGAGTATTTTAATTGAACCTGTAAGACTTTGATTTTGAAATTGTAGTGTTTTTATATATAGTGTTTTAATTACTATGTGTTATTTAAAAGAGAAATATCAAAAAAAAATTTAATTTCTTGACGTGCCTGATATCTATCTTATTAGTTAAGTCTCTAGATTTTTATGCGTAGTTCAGGAGCTACAGACCTTGAACCATATGCCTCAAAAATAAAGAGAACTTTTAGGAGGATTACAAAACATAAAATAATTCAAGAATCTATCGTAGAAATTGTGACATGAATAACATTTGGATTGGTCAGGTTGACGACGTCAAACCAAGTGCTTGTGGGAGGCAATCATGATTATTAGTGTTAGAGTGATATGTTCATGTTTTTTTGTGATTCGTGATTACATTATTATTGATGTTATTAGAGTGTGGATTTCTTGATTGTATGTTATTATAATGAGAATTGATCTTTATTTATGTTTAGTTTTCACTGCTGTTGTTGCGATGATAATGTATTCCTTTTTACTTGTTGTACTGGACATATTTGTCAAGGATTGTAAATTTGAAATATTTCTAGACAAATTTTTGGTGCTTTTAAATATTTCTATGTTAATATATGCATTGTTAGTTAACATTTCTTTAGATCAATTTACATTCTAGCATGTTTAGTTTAAACTTACTTTCTATTGCATATTGATCTATCTTGATGGATACTTAAAAATATTTATGATAGATTGCTGACCTCACTTTTGGTTAAGGTTTAGTTTTCCCTCTTTAGTAGCCTAAATTCTAGCCATAGGACTTTCCTGTTGACTATTCCTAGAAAACTATAAAAGGAACCCTCACCTTTAGAAACTCTAAACTCTTCTGTGCTCAACTTGAAGTTTCATATACTGGTCCTAACCTCTAACACTTAGTAGGTGGAGCCACTATAGGGGAAGCTCAAGAGGAGACCACATAGGACAGCTTGGCCTTAAGGTTGACCCTGGGTGTTGTTCTGGAGCTAGTTCACTCACTTGCACTCACTTGCACCCACTTTCAATCACAACCCTAAAACCCAGACTTTTTGACTTTGATCCCTTTATTTTTGGGAAACTCATGTAGATGGTCCCCTAGACCCACTAGACCTAGGCTAGGTTTTAGCTAAGACCAATACATAGAGGACCCAAATGGGGATTTCATTACCCAAATGGGACCCAAATGGGGATTTCATTGGTTCATAGCTCATATAACGTGGTTGTCACCCCTATTCTACCAAAATATCCAACTTGGTCGTTTGCCCCTAAATCACTTAAATACTCTTGAAATCCTAAATTTGACCAAAATTTCAAAATTACCCAAATTTACTCAAAAATCATTTCAAACCATTTGAAATTACCCAAACTGCCAAAAACATTCCAAAAATTCCAAAATTACTAAAATACCCACAAATTTGCCAAAATTACAAAAATACCCTTGGTAGCCCAAACTTTCCCAAAACCCTCAAAATCATTTCAAATGTCCCCAAAACCAATTTGGACCCTTTAATGGAACTCAATTTGGCCAAGTTGACCACTTTGACCAAAAAGCCCCAAATTGCCTTTAAAGGCCCAGTTTCTCCAAATGCACCTCACATACCCATCAATTTGGCCCCAATCCTACCCAATTTCAATTCTCAACTTAAAATAACCTTTATTATGATCAATTCAAACTAAATACAAGCATAATTGATCCATTCTTTGAGCCTAATTTTTATCCAAATTCAACCCCCAATTTTTACCCTATGACTTAATCTCACCTAATTGAGCCATATGATCCACTCAATTTCCCCAATTTGAATCCTAAATTCTTCCAAAAAATCCTAAAAATCAAATTGTACCTTCATTTGGCCTTGTTCAAGCCTCCATTTCACGCAATTTCAACCCACATTCAAAATCCCCAAATTGGCTATGTCTCGAAATTCCACCAAATTGAATGTCCTAACTCCAAAATTGACACCCAATTTATGTTTAAAACTCTTTATGACATTACTATAGACTATTTTGAACCATCAATTTGAACCTAACCCAATCTCAGCCTAACCTAAACTCAAGTCTAACCCAACAACCCCAATTAGACCAAATTCCCAAAATCCTCCAAATTGAACCTCCAAACCAATTCAAAAGCACTCCAAATCTTTTCTAAACTCCTCATAAAAATTACCCACACAAAATTACTCAATCAATTGAGCTCAATAGCATGGCTAGCTTAACCTAAAACCCACATCAAGCCACTTGACCTAAATAGACCCTTTCACCTAAATTGACTTAATCAGACCAAATTGGTTAACCAAGGACCCCCACAGCCACTAAGCTCCTCCTTTGGACCAAGCTAAACAACCCTGAATCCATCCAAGTGAGCTATGGACCAATGGGTCCCTAAATTAAGGGGTTTCATCCCTTTTTTGGGCCTTAACCAAGAAATCTCCTCCATCTTTGAAAACCATTGAGGGTTAATGATAATTATCCCTCTCCCTAGCTTACCTGACCATCTGACCATCTGACCATCTCCCTTGCCTAGCCAGCCACCCTACTCACTAGAAAATGCCAAATATGTGATCCACCACCCCTAAATCAAACCCAATTCAACCCTAGAGGCCAGCTCACCTTAACTGCTCTTTAGAGCTCCTTAGCCCTCCACCTAAGCAACTCTTTGACCCATCAACTGGACCTGAGCTCCACCCGAAGCCCTTCTTTTTAAACCATATTCTCCATGGCCAAAGGAGAGGTGTTCCAAATCTCTGTCAAAATCTAACCAGAGGCTCTCCAAGCTTTCCTCAGCTTAAGCCAACCATTTTACCCCACTGATTCTCGCTATGAGAGCCCAATTTTGAGCTCAAAATTTCAACTTAGATAAGGATATGTCTCCATAATCCACCAAACTCAAATTAATTGTGCACACACCATCCTTATAGCAAGAGGAGTTGATTCCCCATCAAGGACCCCTCTGAAATAGCCTCTAGGATAGCTCTAGACCAACACCTGAAATCCACCTTGGTTGAAATCATACCTAGATAATTCACCATGGCATAGGACTTCATATGGAGGTTCATTGAACTCAATCGAAGCTACCATAACCATCTGATTGAGGCCTCCCGTCTCAGACAAAGATATTGAGCTCTAACTCTAACCCAAGCTTATTTTAATTCTTCATAAGTAATGGCATGATTTCATACTTGATTAACCATATGTGTTCGTCTTGAGTAGATGAAGGTTTAGAAACAAACCCCATGTGACTTGGTTAAGTCTAGGCAAAGATCATAAGGTTTTTATGTGGATGATTTACGGGTTAGGTCACTTGGGGACGATGAACCGATGTCATCTGATCGTGCATGTATCCAATGGACGAAGGAGATTAAGCCAGACAGACTCTTGATGTGTGAACCGCAGACCGCGTGGCATGCTTAGATGAAAAGTGCAACGAATGTGAGCGTGTCGCATCGTCTTTCGAAATTGCCTATGATCCAGTCAGTGCCGCATTGTGCATAAAAATCATATTTACTTACTGTAAAAATTTAAAAATTATTTGGCTTAGTTTAAGCACTAAAATTAATTTTTAAAGAAACTTTGTATTTTTCTACAAAAGTAATTATAATAAAATTAAATAAGCTTAGAAAAATAATGAAAAATAGTTTTTTGAGTTCCTTATGATCAGGGGCACTTAATAAAAATAAAATTTATTTTTGTAAAAATATGGCATTTTTTAAAGTGTATTTTGAATTAAAAATAATTAAAATAATCAAAATTTTCAAAAATACAAAAAATGGTTCAAAATGTGTACAAGTGCTCCCTGATCACTGAAAATTCATTAGGATATTTTTCCTAATTTTTTTGAGTTAAAAATGAATTTTAAAAGTTTAAAAGTGAATTTTCCTTATTTTCTCATTAAAATAATTATAATAAATAAATTAAAAATCATCAAAATATAAAATTTGATTCTCTAAGCTTTTTGAACTTAGAGAAGTCTAATAAAAATATAAAAATAATTTTGGTAATTAAAACATTATTTTATATTTAATTAAATCATTGAAATTGATCCAAAATTAAATAATAATAATAATGAAAATTTAATTCAAACAATTATGAAATTTTGCCTAAGTCTTTCTCTGACTTAAGGAAACCTCTAATAGTTTTCTCATAAATAAAAACTTTATTTTGGATAGTTAAATAAATAAATTTTTAAAACCCTATTTCCTGAATTTAAATAATTATTTAATTTAAATCTAATTAAAAAAAAAACACAAAAAACCTACATTCTTCTCCTTTGATGTTTCAATTAACTCATGGATATGTCATTCTGAATGCTCAAGTCATTTGAGTTGTGTTTAATGAGTTATGAGGTAAAGTACCCCAAGGGCAAAATAGTCATTTTAGATTTTGGTTCAAAATCAAAATTTAGGATTAACCAAGGGAAAATGGGAAATTTTGATCTTAATAAACATGTTTGGATAATTAAAATACAATAGGATTAAAAGGTAGAAACTCACTCACCACCTTTGCACAACATCAATAAAATCATAATTCTCCTAATCTTTATGACTTGGAAGTCAATTAAGATCAAATGATTCTTAAGTGATGGGCTTAAGCTAGAAAGATGATAGTTTACTTTTGTTAAGCCAAAAGTTGAGGATGATGTGATCATTTAATAAGAATACATATCACTTAAATCAAAATTTTGATAATTATCATTCCACCTATCATGATTGTTAAAAGCATAGTAGTGACATAGGCTCAATGTCTACACTCAATTGATCGGATTTAGAATATAACATGATTGGAAATTAATATCCTTAAACACTCTACGCCTGACCTTAATTGTCAGCACCACAATCTTAAATGACTTAAACTTGCCTTAGGGCCACCCACTCACATAAATTTTAAATAAAACATCAATTGATTAATTGGTATCCTATCATCGGGATAAATAAATTGTCAAGTTTCACTGAGCAACGGGGTGGTCACACTTCAACCTCAGATGATTAATGGAACAATATGATAAGTTCAAAATAAACTTAGAATATTTCAAGGGATCTTCAAAGTGGCCCAGGGTCATGACTCGGGCATTTTGAAATCAATTGGACATTTGGAAGGGCAAATTGGACTTGCCTTATTTTTGTTCTAAAACCATCCATTAGGATCTTCTGAGATATAATAAAGTCATAACTTGGGGTTTGGTAACTAAACATTCATCTACTCCTGTAATTTAAATTCCTTGCAAAATTATATACATGCCTTGCAAGTACTTACCTCTTAAGTGAAGGAACAAGAAGAATCGACAGGTACGCTTTTAAATTTTTGCATTTACATTTTTGTACTTCTTGCCTTAAGTTTGCATATTAAACAACGATGTCACCCTGCATGAAAACCAAAACTGCTAGGATAACCGTCAAACCAAAACCAAAACTAAAAATCAATCAAGATAAAATTTACCACCACAACATTCAAAATATAAGACAACTCCAAATTTAATTACAAACATCACAAAACAAAATTTTCAACTAAATTAAAATGTCTCTATAGGATGATCGGGAATCCCTCGGACAAGGTAACCTATGGTTACTAATGGGATTTCCCACAGTCTAAATTAAAGTGTGGAACTCATTAAGTTGAGTTTAGTAAATTCATTTGGACTAAGTGATTTCAAAACAAAATATAGGTAACCATAGGATCAATACCGATGTTGCTGTAATCAACTTTAATATGCCTCATAATATTTAAATAACCATGACCCTTACGGACATCTGATTGGACATCATAACTTGACACATTAGAAAAATTAAACTTGCTACGATGAGGAGCTTGAAGCTAGCATTGTGGGTAGCATGACCATCTGACCATCTTCAACACAACAGCAGAACATGTCTACACCAGCTAAGCCATTCCTTAGATTTAAACAACTAAGACATAGGACTTCAAGGTGGTTTGCTTATGCAACATAAATCCTCAACTTTTCTTTAGGTTTTTGTATAACTCTATTTCACAATATAAGTCCCAACTCATTTTAGGATTCTGAGGTTGTCGTTCGTTACGACCTAAACCCTCACATCTTTGAGGCTATTTCTGTGATTGTTTCACGTGAGTTTAAGCCCTAATTAATAAAATTGACAGGATGAAACATTTAAATATTTCTCTCCAAAGTTGAAGTCAAACCATAGGGTAGTTTGGGAAGTCACTGAGGGTCTCCAAAATTGAAGCCAAACTATAGGGGCTTGCCCTTGTATGAAGTTTTTTCGAACCCAACTTAATAAAAATCCTATTTAATTCTTCATATTAAATAGGAGAACTTGTTGGTTTATAAAAAAAATGATTTTGGCAGACCAAATGGATGCATATATTTCTTAGTTTATTTGATCAAGCCTCAACTTCAAGTCTTGTGTTTAACTTTCAAGATAAATATATGGCCTGAGGTGTAGTGCTCTTTCAATAGAACTATGAAAGATGTGGGATTGATTTGATTTCATCATGGCTCGAGGTGTAGTGCTCTTTTATTTAAACTATGAAAGATATGGTGGTGATGAGATTCCGATTCCGGCGGCCAACGGCTTTCAACAAGCAAATCCTCAACTTTTTAGTGCCAACATAGATATGTGAGATAGATTGTATTTCTAAGCTATAAATGTTTTTTCTTTCTTGTATTTCCTATACTTAATGCTATACATGTTAAAAATTAAGTTGGGGCTTAAAAGCTTAACTTTATTTGTCCTCTGTAATCTACATAGTGAATTAAAATCACTTTAAAATGACTTGTGGTATGTGGTATTACCTTTAGGACACCATAATTTTGATTTTGGGGATGTTTTAAAAGATATTTGAAATTCTTGATAGGGTTGTTCTATAGTTAAGGTATTTTGTAGGAGATAATAGGAAAATGATGTTACTATTTATGGTAGAAAGAATTGTATTTTTGAAAAGCTAAGACTCTTAAATTTACACTTTATAAGAATTGAGCCTCTATTAAAATCTAATTTCAAACTAATATTTATCAAATTTCAAGTGAAGGAAAGTGATGGTTTTTGGAACTTTAGGGGGGCGGATAGTGAAATTCAAACCCATTAAAGGCCTATCTAGATATAGTAATCCTCACATAAAAATAGAAATGATTGAAAATGATCCTAAAAGAAAAGAAAAAGTACAAGATATGTAAATGAAATGAAAAGGGAGAAAAATCTTGAGAAGGAGCTTAATAAAAAATTGGTTTCTCTTGAACTTTCATAAAGGAGAAGACTTAGATACAATCCTAAGCTTGTTCTTATTTCATAAGAGAATTAGTCAAATCTTTACTAATAGATTGCTTAAAATTATGTCTTATATACTTTCTAAGAATCCCAAATCTGAAAGACTGCAATTAAATTTGAAATGGATAGAAAATCAGAATTGCTAAATTGAATACAATGTATCCTTATACCCTAGTTCTAGCCCGATTGACTAGAATTTCTTCTAGGTTTTACTATGACATTCTTGAGGAAAAATTGAATGAAATTTTGAAGAAACCAACTACCTCAAATCATGAAATTTAGTTTTTAAAGTTATAATGTTACTTGAGGACAAGTAATGTTTAAGTTTGGGAGATTTTGATGTCTTTTAACATGCTTAATTTCTTTTGCATTTAGCACCTTTTTTGAATGAAATTACACTTTAAAGAAGAGTATTTTCATATTTTTCTCATAGATATAATAGGGAGGAAACATGGAGTGAAATAGAACTGAAACACAAGGAAGCGAAGATAAAATAAAGAAAAGGGTAAACCAGCAGACTGGCGCCTAGCCACCATCTTTTGGCACCTAGGTGCCACCCTTTGGCTCCATGGTGACAATTCTTGGTTCCTAGGCACCACAATATCCCATAAAACCAGAAAGGATGGGGTTAAGGTGCCATAGACTGGCACTTATGTGCTAGTGTCATCCCAGAAAACAGAGAAGACAACGCCTAGGCGCCAGAACTATCTAGGGGTGGTTTCTGCATGCCCTAGGGAGTTATTTGACAAATCCAGGAATTTGGAAAAACTCTTTTTTGCCATTTACATATCCTAAAATTCTCCATGAAGGCCAATAGGTTGTAGGTATGAGTAGGAAATTTAGATTTTTACCTTCTCTCATGAGATTGGAGAGGGTATATTGCGAGAAAACTGTAAGGGAATTGTATGAGCATTATAAGGAACAGTAGAAGGCTTTGTTGGAGGAATTTACATCTCTTATTCAGAGTGCAAAAGCAAAGTAAATTTTTATCTAATTTTTGGTATTCTTTGTAAACATATATTTTGTGTATGCATTTATGTTAAGAAGATGTCTTCTATGGTGTTCTTCATGTTTTATGAGTAGATTTCTTTTACCCTTCTCTTATGGTTAATAGTAAGATTTGTAGGATGTGTAGGATGCTTTTGGAATTGATTTTTATACTTTAATGTGATGTTTTTATTTTTTTTTCTTCATTCACTTTTTGTACTAGTTATATAAATTGTTAAAATTATATGTTCTAAATAAAGCCTTGGGTGAACTATGGCATGAACAACTAGGAAGAACCACATTGCACTATTAGGTGAAGAAAAAGTAGTCTGTAAGGTAGTGCAAATAGATAGGGTAATAGGCTTTGATGGGTGTGAATTGTAGACTCTAGGGTGATAAGCTAGAATCATAACCAATTTGATCTAGGGCTTAATGAATCAAAACTAGGTTAACCAAATTGAGATATAATTTTGAGACTTTAGGGTGACAGGCTAGAATCGTAACCAATGTAATATAGGGTTTAAGGAATTAATATTAGGTTAAATAAACTTCTTTATGCACTCGACAGAGGGTAAAGAAAAGGAATGCTCATATTTTTTACTAGCCATAATAACAATTCAAATTATTATAGCTTACAATCCATTTATGTAATCACAAGAGAGAGACAGTTTTTAACTCTTAAAATTTACCAAAATAATTTTAGTTAGGTTTAACTTTAGACTTAGGGTAGTATTTAGGAGTAGTTGTTAGAATAACCACCTTAATTGACATTCCAAACTAAGATGTAAACATAGTAAACTAGAACTTAGCCTAAGGAATTTCTTACCTCACATCTCTGTGGGATCGATAATTCAAACTCATTAGTGTCCTATATTATTGAAACAATATATATAAAACCTCAGAATGTAATAATACCTAATTTTAAGAACTTAATCAATGAGCTAATCAGTAGATCAAGTTTTTGGTGCCTTACTAAAATTGCATAAAAATAGTGATACACCCTGAGGTGGATTAGTGGTCTATTGACTTCTCTTGTAGTATTTGTCTAGTGCCTATAGGTCTCAATGACATATCCTTTGATTTTGATGTTTTGAGACAGGATATCTTATTGGCAACATCAACTTGCTGAGAAGAAGCATGGTCCTTAGAGTGCGGGTCAGATATGATAACAAGTGATCTTTTGTCATTATTTGTCCCTGAGGCCTTTTCACACATGATGATTGGTAGTATTCCTGGACCCAAATGATATTTGACTCATCTACATCTTGCAGGCTTTAGAGAGGTGGTAGCATTGTTGTTGTTGGTGGCATCAGTAACCATACACTCTCTTAGATGGTTCTTGGCAGAAATATGAGGTGGCAGTGCATCTTATCATGACACGGATCTATGACATTGTCTAACTGATTTATCCTTTTTCAAAATCTTAACATTCATCTGTTGTCATACTGCACAACCCATTCCTTTCAAGATTTCGATGATAAACAAATGTTATTTGCTGGCTAATCTCTCAAATATAGAGTAAACTTGGGTAAGAAGTGTGGGTTGTGACTTTATCTTATCGTGACCATTATGTTGGAACGGAGAATGGGTGAAACTTGCTTCCTCTGAGAAGAGGTGAGGTCTCAGGAAACCTTTTTCTTTCTGGATGGAGAGCTTCTTTGGCAAACATTACTTCTACAACTTTTGAATTTTTGGCTTTAAAGAACTGTCGGTTTTGTTTTATTTATTCTGACTTGGTCAGCAGTGTTGACTTTGAACTGGACCCGATTTCAAAAATAAATGATATCGAGGCAAAGGCCTTGACCAACTCTTTTTCATATAGATCCCTTTCCCCTTTAACAACCGTAGGGAAACAAAGGCACTTGATGGAAATGGGAGTGACAGCCCTAACATTAGTGGAAGTGACAGACTTAACAAGAGAGAGAGAGCAATGAACCTCAAATGTGTCTCTGTGACTTTTGTCTTCTTAAGTGTAGGGA
>NW_018253071.1:180264-195381 GCF_001263595.1 Phalaenopsis equestris
GTAGGGAACTCTTAGTTACACTTCATGTCAATGCAAGCTGAAGGTTACTAAACTTATAGGGTGACATTTCCATTAGGACATAAGGTGTTTTGCCAAGTATTACCTTAACTTCTTCAAATCCAGGCCCAAACATAGTCATTGACCACATGTGGTGAGCAATTTTATCGGTAGGAAAGTCATATCTTATAGTGATCTAGAAATCAGCTTTTGGAATGGAATTGTTCCTGCTACTTGAAAATTCCTGAGCATCAGTGGAATCCTACGCTCTATATTAGGGTGTAGTAATTTTTACACAGATGTCAAAATTAATGAAATTTACTTAATAACTGGGTGTTTCTTTCCAAACTTATCTAAGTGAAAATTTAAATTTATTTTTTTTATTTCTTTTAAATTTAAATCATTTTTTGTTTTATTTTTTTGTCATTTTGAATGTTGTTCTATTTTGAATTTGTGGTTTTGTATTCTTATTTTGAATTGAAATTTTAAGTTGTTGAGGAAAGCTTCTAGAGTGAAATTTTGCGCGACTTGTTATAAGTAAGCAAAATTTGGAAGAAAATGAAGAAGTTTAAGACCCATTCTAATATATTTAAAAACAAGGGCCGATTCCACAACAAACACATTTCGATGCTTATTTCTCCTAACACGCCACCCAACTGGGGGTCCAACTCACTTTAAACTTTAAAGATTCTAGAACCTCTCTATATAAAGGTAATTAAATAGAAGGTTCTAGAATGAAGGTAGTAATTGATTATGGGTTTAAAGCCTGAAACATAGAGTAATGATTTATTTCATGCTAGATAAATTACCTTGACATCCTAAGGGTTGATGTTATTTATGTCTACAGAAATTTTAGTTGAGGATCATCCTTCATTTTGTCTTTCTTCTCAATCATCATCTGAAGTTGTCCATCATTTGCTTTCATCATCATTGTTGTCTTGTGAACAAATCTTTTAGGTTCTTCACTGTAGTGTTTGGTTTTATCCAATGTAATTGAGTTGAACTGATGGTTATTATTGATGCTTCTTATCATTATTGTTATTAATGTTGTTATTGTCGAATACCTGAGTTTGCTGCAAAGTTCCACCTAAATAAGTGGCCTTCTACTCTCTACCCTAGAAGTCTTTTACAAGTATAGTAAATAGAAGAATAGTAATATTACAGACATAAACAAGAAAAAATTAGTAAAAGGGAAAGTTTTAGTGTGTACCTATTACCTATGATGAAATTGCAATTGTCACAAGCATCAAATATTTTAAAATGTAGATATAAGGTATAAAAGATTAAAACTAGGCATAAGTATTTTGAGTTAGTGATGAGCTCAGATTTATCATTATTGAAGGACTTTATATGCAACTGTCAGCAATCTATGAATATAAAATCAGATATTGCATAGAAATTACCAGCAAGATGATCGGAGGAGGGCAGCTCTTAGCCCTAGTCCAGGCAATCGATAAGTAAAATTTTAGATGGTAACACGCAAAATTTATATTTTGACATGCATATAAGTAAAGTAGAGTTTCATTTAGCTACCAAAATATTAGTTTCACAAGAAATATAGTTGTTTTGTCATTGTACTATATATTTTGTAAATTGGACTATTTACAAGTCAATTATACTGTCGGGCTAGAACCATCAGCAACCTCAAAAAGCAGGGATTATATCTTATCAAATGTTGGTGAATAGTAGTGTCAATATTATACCCTCATAAGGTCCTCGGGCCAGGAGATACAATACTATTATGCTATGCTAATTTTATCACCAGATGCCTTTCTCATCACTGCCCATACCACCTATACATCCAACATATATGCCAATCTGATAATCCATATAAATTTCCATACTTCAAATGTCTCTAATTAGCAATGAGAGTTTAGGCATAATGTGTTAAAGCCTAAACCCTTGAGAATTGGATATTACTAGAGGTTAAGTTGTAAGGGATAAATCTCATTAATTTATGTTAATTTAAAAGGTTTTGAATCACATCTTGGTGGGTCTTTATATCTTGAATATGATTTTCCTGAATAATTCATAATAAAACCAAGCGACCTATAAAATGTCCAAAATCTTTTAAAGGTGTTTAGAGGGTAATTATGAATAACTTTAGAATCTCCTAGACTATTTCTAATTCACTTGGCCTTGCTATATTATTGAGTTGATCAACCAATGTTGAATTAAGAGTTATATTATTATACTATAAACTTTGCTTTGTGTAAGTTTGTTGATGTCTTAATTAGTCCATGAGTAAGGTAGATGGTAAAATTTTAATGTATTAATACTTATGTAAGTAAACACCCCTGAGAGTATGTTCATAGTCATCTAGGTATTTGCGCCCTATCCCCTCATATCAAGCTTATGCTTGCAGTGTTTTAGATTGTTTCATTATCACTTATATTCTCATTTCCAACTATTCCTCAATTGATATTTGATTAAACCCAACTCACTACCAAGGTCTTAAGGCTTAAGAGTAAACTTGTAAACTTTTTTGAAAAGTTTTAATAAAGTGTGTTTAATCATTATTGAAAAGATCAAATTTTGTTTGACCATTGATTAGGGGTTCAAATCAGTGGTTTTTTGATATTCTAACTCATACCCCTCACTCTAAGATCATTCAAATCATCATCTCTTCCTTCGTATAACAATTTTGATATTTGTAATTTTACCCTTTTTAGAAAATATCATGAGTGAGTTGCGACACCATATACCCATTTATGTTTTAATCATCTTTTTTTTAATAAAAGAGCATTATTCCACTCTTAGTTTATTTCACAAGAAAAAAGACAAGCCCCGGAATGAGGTCCCCAACACACACACCCTACAATCACACAAAAGAAATGTTTCAATCATTTAAATAAATTAATCAATATAAATTAATGCCCTTCGTCTTTGTTTTAACCTAAAAGTTAGTTAAATTAGGGTTAGAGTGTAAAATTCTCAAAATTACCATTATGTTCTTAGGGTTAGTACCCCATTACTTGCATTTTCAGTCAAATGACCATGAAATTTCATTGACCTCTTACTCATAGGCTAATTAAGACATCAAGGTGAAATTATTATTTTTTTTTTAAATATAATTTTTTTATGTAATTATTTAAACTTATAATTATGAATTTTTAATGATAATTAATTAATTTTTCAAAATGTGTCCTCTACCTTTAAGAAAATATTGTGATGTTGTTAAAGGTAAGAAGACCAACTAGAGCAATTGTCATGACTTTTAGAATATATTTTAATTTTTACAATTTTCTAATTGACTTTAGTGAGAAAATAAGTAGAAAATACATTTTTTAACACACTTTCATCTTTCTTTGATATCTACGACCTCAGTGAACTCACCAAACTTATTTCTAACTTATATTTTATTTTTATATAATTTTTAAGTAAATAATTTGTAAAATCGGATAAAATAAGTTTAGATATCCAAAATACATTTTTCTATTTTTAAAATATTATCGGGACATCTTAGGTTTATAACTTTAATGAGAGAAAATTTTGTGATATTGTGAATTATATTCATATTTTTATAATTTTTTAAATTTTTTAAATAGGAAAATAGGTAGGAAAAGCCTTTTAATTTTAAAAATCTTTTTTTATTTTTCTTTAGTCCCACTGTCTTGAATTAATCTTTCAAAATTTATCTCACTTTTTCTTGACTTTTATTTTATTTTTTATACTTACTTTAATTAAATAGAAGTAATTATCATGAGAAATTAGGGATTTTAGAGTTAGAGGTTCTCTTTAACCTTGGAAAAATAAGGGAACATCTCTAATAATGTGGGGAATAATCCCTGAAAATTTCATGTTGTGATGGTTAATATATAAATATTTTTTATTTAAATAAGGCTTGAGGCATTTAAATATTTAAAAATAAAAAATTAAATAAATGTTTTCAAATTTTTCACTCATTAAAATTTCCTCTGTTCACTGAGCATAGGGGCATTTTTATTTTATTTTATTTTAATTTTCTACACCGAGATATGATTTTTTAAAGTTTATGTATTTATTTAAATAAAAAAATCCATATTTTCTTACTTAATCACTGCGGCACTGCCTCAACCTATGAATTTGCAACTGTCGTGCGACACTCTCCGATTCAATAAACTTTCCATGTGTCTTGTCCAATCATCCACGGTCTGCAGTGTTGTAATAGAACCATCCTATCTTCCAATAGAACTGTGCTGTCTATTTCAAATACACAGGAATGGACGACATACATTCATCATCCCCAACGTGTATAACCCGAGAACTCTCCACACTTTAGAGCTAAGATATCCCTTGATACTTAATCAAATTAAGTGTGTTTTTTTCCTAAAACTTCATCTAAGTAAGACAAACACATCTATATGGCTAGGTAGACATAGATTGTTCATCTTCTTCATAAAAGACTAAAATTGAGGGAGATTTAGGGATTTTGGAGCTATACCTTTGTCGAAGTGGTGAGGCCTTGATTGGGTTGGTTGAGAAGCTTCACCTTGCATCCACAACCCTCCTCCAAGTAATAGTTTGCTTTGAGATGTGGTCTAGGTATGAACTAGGCCAAGGGGCAGCTCAAGTGTGGTCAAGGACTATGGTAGAGGCAACAAGAGTTGGGGATTTTGATTGTGGAAGTGCTTTTGGAGTGTGGGGAAGCATTTGGAATAATTACTTGGAGATTTGGTGGAGTTGACCAAATGGCTGAAAATGTTCTGGTTTTCAGTGGAGAAATTAGGGTTCTTAGTAGGGAAGTGGGCCTAAGGACAGTGGGAATGAAGAACAAATTAAAATGTCTCCGAAAGATGAACCAAATATTGCCTTTCAAATACCCATCGATATTTACTGCTACAAAGTAATGCCCTCTGAACTTAAGAATGTCGGGCGACATACCAGCGGGCTATGACACGGATCTTTGACAAACTTATGCACAATTAGATCGAGTGTTACATGGATGACTTACTTATTAAGAGGAGGAAAAATGATGACCATGTGTACGATTTGAGAACCGTCTTTAAATAATTACGACAATTTAATCTTAAAATGATTCTCTTAAAGTGTGGTTTTGGTGTCACCTTAGGGAATTTTTTTGGATTCATTGTTCGACATCGTGGGATCAAAATTGACCCTCTCAAGATTGAAGCAATCTTAAACATGCCTCCTCCAAAAAATTTCACTCAATTGCAATCCTTCTAAGGACAATTAGATTATATAAAACATTTTATTTCTAATTTATCAAGTAGGTGTCTACCTCTTACCACCTTAACCAGAAAAGATGTCAAACTCATATGAAATGACAAATGACGATAAAATTTTGAAAATATCAAACAATACTTGACAACACCTCCTATTTTTGCAGCCCTTATTTCAAGAAGACCTCTAATCCTCTACACTGCCACATTAGACAGCTTCCTCAGAGCCTTTCTTGACCAAGTTATAAGGAAAATGTGTTATACTACATAAGTCGTTGTTCAATCCCAACTAAAATAAAGAATTTTGTAATTGAGAAGCACTACTTAGCTTTGATCATTGCAGTTCAAAAGCTAAGGCATTATAAGCTCTTTCATAAGGTGAATCTCATCTCAAGGGTCAATCCTTTACAATATCTAATGACTAATGCAACACTCTCTGGAAGACTAGCAAGATGGGCAATGGTGTTGCTTTAGTTTGACATAATGTTCATGTCGCTACGCTCCATCGAAGGACAAATTTTGGCAAATTTCTTAGCAGCGCACCCAATACCGGCTGGGTCCCCTCTTAACGATGATCTAACTGATGAAAAAATTTTGGAGCTTGAAATTTCTAATCTTTGAAAATGGGAAATAAGCTTCAATGGAGCTTCCTCTACTCATTAAAGACAAGGACAAACAACCAACTAAACCTAGCAAGGCAGGGGTAGGATTGGTTTTCGTCACTCCAGAGCGATGATGATGTTTTCTTACCACTTAACATAACCATGAACCAACAATGAGGATGAATAAGAGGCACTCATAACTGGCATAAAGTTGACAATATTAATGAAAATCAAAAGCATTAATACTTATGGGGACTCTCAACTAATTATCAATCAAATCATTGGAGAATACAGAACTTTCAAACTACTACTTGAGCAATATTTTTGTTACACCCTAATATTTTCTAGAACAAGTTCTGAATGTAACACTTTTCCTAATTCAGAGATGAGACAACTCTTTATCAGATGTTTTGGCCAAGCTTGCAAAAGAGTTTTTTGTCTGCAAGAGGATGATGTCAAATTTCTTTATGAGGATGACATGTTCTTTCTCAAATCGACATTGATAATCTCCACAAAATTAGTGAAGACACAACAATGATAGTCGTTGATGAAGAAAAAAAAGATGATTGATGACAACCAATCATTGAATATCTATAAATTAGAAAATTACCAGAAAATAGTTCTGTTGCAACTCAAATCAAGCAGCGAGTAGTATCTTATGCTCTGGTAAAAGATGTTCTTTACTGACGATCTTTTGATCAAATGTAGCTAAAATGTTTAAACCAATCTAAAGCTCAAGTGATTGTTAAAGAAGTTCATTTAGGTCTTTGTGGTGCACACAAATCCGGACCAAAAATGAAAATGAAAATAAAAATTCTATGATACTATTGGCCGACAATGATGACATACTGCCTGGATGCTGTGAAGAAATGACATCAATGTCAGGCACATGGGATGGTCCTACAGCAACCTCCAAACATGCTACATCCAAAAATTATGTTGTGGTCGTTTGAATGTTGGGGCACAAATATAGTGGGCCCTATAGAACCTTCATCATCTTGAGGTCATTGGTTTAGTCTAGCCGCTACAGACTAATTCTCAAAATGGGCAGAGACAATGCCACTCAGGGAAGTTAAAGGAAATCAAGTCCTCCATTTCATCAAAACATAAATTATTTATAGATTTGGAGTCCCTTAAACAGTCATCTTAGATAATGGAATGGCCTTTAAAAACAAAAAAGATAAACAATTTCATCTAAAGACATGGGATAGATTGGAGGAACTCAACAATTTATTACCCTAAGGAAAATGGTTTGGTTGAAGATTTCAACAAGAAACTCGTCCAAATATTGAAGAAGATGTTAACAGGTAGTCCAAGACAATAGAATGAATGACTAATAGAATCTCTATAGGCTTATCATACCACATACCACACACTGACACGGTCAATATCGTTTTCTTTGGTGTACAAGTCTAAAGTCGTGCTTTCAATCAAAGTAAAACTTCCTTCTATCAAGATAGTAGTGGAAAATAAAATAATAGAAGAAGACGATGCAAATTTATGGCTTGAAGAAATCAAAATTTTAGAAGGCAAGCATCTACAAGCTCAGCAATATCGAGTTATATCAAGAAAAAATGATACGGGCCCATAACAAATTGGTTTGTCTAAGAATGCTTCAAATTGGGGATTTTGTTTTGGTGCTCTAAAGACCTATCTTAACTCACAGAAATATAGGTGAGAAATTTGAACCCATATGGGTGGGCTCGTATATTATTGAAAAGACATATTTGAGAGGATCCTACCAGCATGTCGATTGTCAAGGAGAAAGAATTATACCCCCAATAAATGGGTAGTATCTCAAAAAAATATTGTGTAAAATAAAAATGACTCATTTCTTGAATGAGAAAATAATATTAAAAAAATGAAATTAAGTTTTTTTCAGTAGTGCACCTGAGACTTTTGCTTCCGAATTTTCTTTCGCTCACTAAGCAGGTGCTTATGAGCTTAACTTCTTGAAATAAATGATGAATTGAAATCTTGATGGAATTAAACATACATTAACAAACTAAAATAAAATCAAGACTAACATTCTTACATTACCCTATTACTCGCAGGAAAATGTCAAACAATATGCTTCTTTTCACTTTCCGTAGTGGTGTATGCTTGGCTTTAGACTGTCAATGCATGGAAAAGAGATCAAGGGTTCATTTTGATTTAGAATTGGCACAAGTGGAACTACTGTACAATAGACCACTATAGTTTAATTTCAACCGAAAAAGGCAGATGGGAGACTGCCTGTTTTGGAGTTCCAATCCAAACAATAAGGCAATATTAAAGAAAGACAGAATTAACCAAACAAAAATATAAAATTATTCGTAGGAGATTAAAATCAGTCATAGTTGTTGTTGCATACAGAATCATAGATGCATCAATTGTAGGAATAAAAAGACTAAAATTAGGACTGACATGAACTCAAAGAAGAAATTGCAATAAATGACTAAAAACACTTGGAGAATAAGAGGACAAGATTTAAAGCATGTGGAAGAGGATTTCACACAATTTGAATTCCATATCTAGGAATACACTCCCTGGGAAACTTACCCTATTATGGGAATAGAAAATTTTGACCAAGAAGAAGAAAAAATTGTTTTTGAACCTAGTTCCTACACCGCGCAAGTTCTTGATCCCATGACACCAGGGAGGTCTACCATTAGAAAGATCATTTATGAAGAAGATTTGAAACACATGTAGACTGTCAAACGACACTTCTTTGAATGCTTCAAGCAAGTCGATGATGAAGGAATTAACATACTGGAGGAAGTACAGGTTTGCACTAAGGTGTTTGACGAAGATAATGAGATGATCATTGTTAAACACGTGATGGATGGACGAGATCGAGGATGGGTAGGATATCTCGAGAGGACCTATTCCGAGCCTTATCGATGGAAAAGGGGAAAAGTTAGAATTACCATTCAAATTTGTT
Source organism: Phalaenopsis equestris (assembly GCF_001263595.1). NCBI lineage: Eukaryota > Viridiplantae > Streptophyta > Magnoliopsida > Asparagales > Orchidaceae > Phalaenopsis > Phalaenopsis equestris. The sequence goes on from NW_018253071.1 coordinate 188,949, forward strand.
GTTACAATTATGTCAAGGACAAAGAAGGCAATCCCCCAAACATTTTGTACTATGAACAAGTTGCCCAATGCTTGGCATAATAATTAAAATAATCAAATGACTAGTATGGTGGAGCATAATGCCTCCAACTTGTGGCCCTGACAACTATATCATCAACATTTATGAAGAGGGATATTGCATCCTGCGACATGTTAACCATCATGACTTTGAAAGACCACTCCATACTATTTCTCTGTTGAATATATGTGGTATATTATTTGGACAAGAAATATAAGTTAGGGGACTTTGTGAATTTTGGGGCACCCACCAAATTCCCCTCTCACGTGGATCAGTGTTATTCATACAAGGAATTGGAGCTGACATACTGAAACATTTTATCCCATCAGTAAATAGACAAAGAATTTTAATCACCCTCAGAAGGATGCATCCTGAAAAGTGTCCGGCTAATTATCAACCTATGCCAGAACTCGAGGGACTTCAACCTCTAGAACTTCCATGACCCCTTGAATACCCCAACACCTGAGTCATACTTGATGAAACTTATTTTTTATGGTTCCTCAGAGTGAAGATATCCATGGTAGGTTTCATAGTATTCAGGTTTGCTAAGGCAACAAACATAATCCTTAAAATTGTGTGCATTATGTGACATTTTTCTTACAAAGATGTGATGTGTTGTTGACGTCATTTGTTGACATTTTGGTCAATGTATGATATCTTTTGTAATGAAATGGAACTTTCCTTTTTTTATAAGATCCCCAACTACTGACAATACTTGTGCAGGTCCAAAAGGGCCAAATTAAACCCCTTTTATTTATTAACTAAAAGTAGACAAAAATTTCATGAAGAAAGATAAAAGTTGATTCGCGATCGATTAACCAACTAAATGACAAATATGGGTAAAGTATAGTTTCCTTCGAGTGGATTAAGCCTAATAAACATTAAATATTCAAAATAATTTGGTCAACTCTGTGTGACTTCCACATATTTCTTTTTTTTTCTATTGATGTAAGACTCTCCTGACACAGAATTTTGGCTTTCCTCTAGCTTACTTATTTTCCTCTTAGTTAGGATATCAGTCGCTTAGCATTCCATCCTAATGAGACAGGTATTCAACATTCGACATTCTTGAGTACAGGTATAAATTCTCCTTAAATGGAATATGGCATCCACTCTCTCTCTTGCTATTGGATGTAAGAACTTCTTGACATGGTACGACTTTCCTCTAACTTTCCTATTTTCCTCTTAGTAGGCTACCAGTCCCCAAAAATTTCTTCCTAATGAGACAAATATTTGACATTTGACATTTTTGACTAGTGTTATAAGACCTCCTTTAATGGAATATGACATCCACTCTGTCTATTGTCATTGAACGTAAGACCTTCTTGTCACAGAATTACAGTTTCCCTCTAGCTTGCCTATTTTTTTGTTTATTAGGATATTAGTCCCCTTGCATTCCTTCTTAATGAGAGAGGTATTCAACAATCGACATGAGTAGTGGTATAAGACCTCCTTTAATAGAATATGGTATCCACTCTCTCTCTCTCTTGCTATTGGATGTAAGACCCTTCTGACATAGATTACAACTTTCCTCTAGCTTACATGTTTTCCTTGTAGTTAGGGTATCAGTCCCCTGACATTCCTTCTTAATGAAACAGGTATTATAAACTTGACATTTCTGAATAGTGTTATAAGACCTCCTTTAATGGAATATGGCATCTACTTTCTTACTTTTGATTGGATGTAAGACCCTCCTAACACGGAACAACAACTTTCCTCTAGCTTACTTGTTTCCCTCTTAGTCAAGATATCAGTCCCCTAGCATTCCTTTCTAATGAAATAGGAACATGATATTTAACATTATCAAGTAATCATATAAGACCTCCTTCAATGGAATATGACATCCATTCTCTCTCTTACTATTGGATATAAAGCCCTCCTGACACGGAACCATTGCTTTCCTATAGCTTACGTGTTTTCTTCCCTTTCGTAGGACCTCTTTATGAGTCCCAACACTCTTTTCCCTGGTAAGCTCTAAAAGCTAAATGTTAAACTTCGTGACATTAAATAATTAAATTCTCCTTTAAAAAAAAACAAGAAAATGGCAACTTCAAAGATTATGTTGGTCGCTTCAGTCAACATCTATTTGTGTAACATAGTTAATTAAGTATTCCACACATATTGGGGGCCCATTTGTTAACCTCACTTTTGTGAGGTTTCACCCTAAATCGACATCTATGAACAAGACAAGCCCTGAGCCACTCAAATCAACTCAAGATCCCAAATACCTTTCTATAATTCCTAAAACTATCATTTTCTTCAACTCCATCTTGAGGAAGAAATTTACCAATATTGATTCCTTGACCTCATCAAAGGTCCCCTAACCCTAAAATTTAGATCAATCTCTAATGTGCCCCTTTTTTTACCTCAAAATTGAGTGACACCTTAGACAAATTAAATAAATTATGGTAGAACCTAATTTGAATCAATATTGACCAAATTGAGCATTTGATCAACCCTGGGTCCCATGGTCAACATAATGATCATTTGGTCAAACCAACAACTTAATTGAGCATTTGATCAACCCTGGGTCCCATGGTCCATACATTGACCTTATGACCAATCTCATGCCCAATTGAACTTTTATGGTCAAACTCATGATCATGCCCCTAACTATCATCTTGCGATTAATTTAATTAATTAATTAATTAATTAATTAAAAGTTCCATGAAAATCTAATCCAAATCCATCCATTGAAACCCACTCTCCTATGGAAGCACAAGCCCAAGGTCATCCTTGATCCATCACTTTTAGGTAGAATCCATGTAAGGGGCCATGTGTATTCCACCTCACTCTTCTATGGAAGCACGGGCACAATGTGATATGAAAGATACATTAAACACATTAAGACACTCAAAGCCACTATTTCTTACTTTTCCAAGCTAAGATGAGGTGGAAGACACATGGCCCCTTACATGGATTCCACCCCATCACCTTACTACTAGATTGGATAGTCACTCCAGCTCACTTTTAAGTTCTTCAACCACAACACCATCTTTCCAAAGGTAAGACATGCTTTGACTCATAATGAACACACCATGAGAAAAGGATGAATTGACAATCCTTAGCCAAATTCTATCCCCCAAGCTCCCTTTAGCTTCCCTGAACCACCACCTATTTTCCCCAATTGACTCTAAGCTTTCATATAGCCTCTAATGGCTATTTAAGGACTTTACCTTAGAGATTTAGAGAAGAGGAGAGCTTGAGATAGAATCCTTAAACCTTGTGATACTCAATAACAAAACTACTCTCCATCCTCTAGGCAGTTGATTCCCTATATTTTTAGCCTCCTAAATATACTAAGAAACCTTAATTCTCTACTCCAAAACTAGGACAAATCTTTGGGTTAACACAAACCCTATCAAAACATAAACCCTAGCATCCCAAAAGCTTCCTAACTTGCCACGATACCTTCCCAATTAAAATCGAGCCAACCAAAGGTCTCTAACCTAGTCCAAGCTAAAGCCGAGTCACAATTTCACCAAGGACATACAAAGGCCCAACTTCATATCAAATTAAATAAAAGACAAACTTCATGAGGAGAGAATGCTTTCATCAAACTCAATCGGAGCTATACATCTTGAGAGTGGCTATGTCCCATGAAACCTAAAACTAGGCCCAGGTTTGGACCTTTATGAAAGAAACTCTTACATCATGCCTAAATAATCGTATGCATGTGTTCTTTTAAACACGAGAAAGCTTTTGGATAAAAATTACAAACTTTGGTGGAAAATTTAGTGAGATCATGCTCTCTATACACTGATGACGCTCAGTTAATCGCCCCGTAGGGACGATGAACTGATGTTGTCCACTTCTGTGTATCGAAGTTGGATGGCCTCAAAAAGGGTGGACCACCGATCTGTCCATACAAAATCAACTGAACTGCGAGCCACCTCAGCGCCCATATGTAAAGTCTTGCAAACAAAAGTATGACTCATTGGCTTTCGATGGCTTCTAGGATCGAGTCTGTCACCGCGTAGATAAGTAATTAAATCAAAATTTTTAATTTATTTAAATACTGAAAAATTGCAATAAACATTAAAACACATATTTTTTGCAAAGATAAATCATAAAAATAAACCAAAAATATCCCTGAATTCAGCAGAGCAAGAGAAAGGTAATAAAAATAAAAATTAAAACTAATAAATTATATTTAATTTTTAATTATTTATTTTTTAATTAATTAATCAAGTTCATTAAGCAAAAGGGTATTAATTGGATGAACTATATAGCAAATATGATAAAACAAAAAAGAACTCAAGATAATTTCGAGGACCATGAAATGTCTAAGGTTTTACCCAAAACTTCTTCATGATCCTTTGGAAATTTTGAAGGACAATGTGAGCTTATTATAATTTGCTTAATGGAATCATCCTTAAAATTTAAATACACCAAGATATGACATAGGATATGGTAGGCTCACTTTAATTTTGTACTTCCTACTTTTTCTATAAGCATACATTAATTCCCACAAAATTATACATCTATATGCTTTTCGAGTACTAAAATTTCAGGTGGAGGAATGAAAAAACTCGCCAGGTACGCTTTTAAATTAATGCATTCACATTTCTGTACCTTTTTAATTTCAAACTTACATGCTAAACAATGATGTCACTCTCCATAAAAACTAAAACCTTTAGGATAACCACAAAACTGAAACCAAAAATAAAACTAGAATCAACCAGATAAAATTCACCGCCACAACATTCAAAATATAAGATAACTTAGAATTTAATCACAAACATCACAAAACAACAATTGCAACTAAATTAAGACGTATCTAACGGATGATCGGGAATCCCTCGGAGGAGGTAACCTACGGTTGCTAACGAGATTTCCCATGGTCTAAATGAAAGTACAAAATTCATTAATTTGAGTTTAGTAAATTCATTTAAACTGAGTGAATCCAAAAGAAAATGGTAGTACCAGAACGAGGGAACCGTAGGATCCTAACCGGTGTCGTTCTAATCAACTTTAATATGCACCATAATATTTAAAGAACCAAAACCATTGGGACATCTGATTTGACATCATAACTTAACACATTAGAAAACTTAAACTTGCTACGACGAGGAACTTGGAGCTAGCATTGTGGGCAGCATAACCATTTTCAACAGCAAGAGGATCTACAACAGTATATATTTCCCTAGAACTAAACAACAAGCCATAGGATTTTGAGGTTGTCTGCCTAGTATAACTTAAATCCTTAACTCATCTTTAGGTCTATGTACAGCTCTGTTGTCCAATATAAGCCCTAGCTAGTCTTAGGATTCCGAGGTTGTTGTTTATTATGACCTAAATCCTCATATCTTCCAGGCTATTTGTTTGATTGTTTCACATAAGTGTAAGACCTAATTAATAAAATTGGCAGGATGAAACATTTAAATATTTTCTCCTCAAAATTGAAGTCAAACCAAGGATAGTTTGGGAAGTCACTGAGGTTCTCCTCGGGATCTGTGAAATCCCCTAGTTTTTCTTTCTTTGGATTCTACAATAAATGTTTCAAATTTGAGTCATTCCCCTTTCACACCTCTTTGTACAACATAATTGAAAAGTCCTATCCTTTTGACCTCTTTGAAGATAATATTCCCTGATTTTTATTGAGAGTTTTCCTAGGTGACTTCGGTTATCTAAGATGTAATTAACTATAGGGGCTTGCCCTTATAGTAGGCTTCTCCGAACCAACTTAATATAAGACCTATTTAATTCTTCATATTAATAGGGGAACTTGTCGGCAAATAAAAATGGTTTTCACAGACCAAACGGATTTCATATATTTCATAGTTTACTTGATCGAGCTTCACCCTCAAGTCTTATGTTTATCTTTCGGGATAGATACAGGGTTTGAAGTACAATGCTCTTTCATTTAAATTATGAAAGATATGGGATCAGTTGGATGTCATATTTTTTTATAAACTTATACATTTATATGTAAATTAAATGGTTTTCTGAAGCGGGCGACAGGATTTCGATTCCGGCGTCCGACAGCTTCCAATGGGCAACTCCTTCGACCAAAATAATGTTGATAGTGGGTTTGATCAACTTAGACCTAACCTAAATTTTAACCATTGGATTTATCCAACTTAAATCCAATTCAAAAACTAGCCTTGGGTTCAACCAATCTTGAACCCAATCTTGTTCTTTGGTTCTAACTACATTAGAACTAACCCTTCTTATATGTTGGGTCTAAACACTTTGGACCCAACTCCAACTTAAGAGTAACCTGATTTGAACTTGACCCTAAGGGCTAAGGTTGACTATATGGATTTATTCTGACACCTTGGTGTCGGCACTATTTTTGGTGTGGGGTTTGCCCATAAGAAGCTGTCGGTCATTGGAATTGAAATCCCATTGCCCGCTTCGGAAGGACGTTTTT
>NW_018253071.1:200120-200410 GCF_001263595.1 Phalaenopsis equestris
AGGTCTATATATGATTTCGACCACAGCCGATTTTGGGTGTTGGTTGAGAGTTATGGTAGAGGCTCTGTGAAAGGGGGATTTGATGGGGCTTTGGCTTCTTTCACTCTTGTGAAGGTGTAGAGCCAATTAATTTTGGGTTTGGTGCTGTGTAGGTTGAGATTAGGTTTCGTCCTGGTTTCGAGCAAGAATTTAGGCTCAAAATTGGATTGCCATGGTGGATTTGGCAGAGGGAAATGGATTGGAATGTGCTAAGGATCTCCTAGGGAAGCTTTCTGAAGAGTTTAGAAGGC
>NW_018253072.1:0-253 GCF_001263595.1 Phalaenopsis equestris
CCAGTACTCGACGTTGGGAAATGTATTTTGATGGGACTTCGTCAGCCAGGAAGGATAAAGGATTGCAGACAGTCATACCGGGTAAAGCAGGAATTGGTTTGATCTTCGTCACGCCGGACCAGAGAATGTTAAGGTTTTCTTACCACTTGACAGAGTCATGCACGAATAACGAAGCAGAGTATGAAGCCTTGATTACCGGACTGGAATTGATAATTTCGATGGATATAACAAACATTGCTATTTATGGCGATTC
>NW_018253073.1:0-441 GCF_001263595.1 Phalaenopsis equestris
TATGGCGTCAAATTTCCGTGATAATCCTAGAATGCGAGTGTTCAATAGGCTAAAGTTTATTAGTGCGGAAGCACAACGAATCTTCAACAAGGTACTCATGAAGAAAAGATTGATTAAGGAACGAGGATTCATAAATCGAGGATTGAATAATCCCTCGACGGCAATTGAAGAGATGATAGTGTGACAAAGATGGGAAGTGCTGTCCTATACTCCCACTGCCGTGGTTGTTCCTGCGGTAAATTTTATGCAAATTTTCATATAATCAACAAGGGAGTCATTTATGCACGAGGTAGATGGATCACTTTCACTCTTGCATGGATCAATGAATTATACACGATCGAGAACATTCCTGTCTGCCACTATTCTAACTTCATCCTGACAAGAAACTAGATGAATGAAATTTATTAATATTTAAAGGACAAAACTGAAGACTGGGAAATG
>NW_018253074.1:0-5440 GCF_001263595.1 Phalaenopsis equestris
GAACATTCCTTGGCTATTTCTTAACCCCACAAGGAATTAAAGCCAACCCCAAAAGGTTAGAAGCACTAATAAATATATCATCCCCTAAAGTGCAAAAGAAGTCAAAAAAATTATAATAATTTTATAAAGAATGTGTCAAGATTATGTCAAATTTTTAGTTCCATCAAACACTTTAAAAGGCCGATGCTACAAATATTTTGGATTATTGTATGTCATCAAAATCTTTAGGGTAAGGCCATCTTTTAGGCATTTATGAACCACCCCAAGCTTATGATAAAGCATTCTTTACTTGTTACTCAATAAGAGACTTTAAATTATTCTGAGGAATAGGGGTGCTTCTGAGTTTTTCATAGAGACTTTCTCCTCGGTAGCTATTATCTTTGGCTTATCAACTATAGGAATAATCATAGGTTTCTTGACTTCCATGTGTATTGATATTAGAGTTGGAGTTCATTTTTAGATTAGAAGTGTTGAAACCAATAATTCTTCCATCCACTTAATGATGTGCATATATTGATGTGCTAAGTGGGAGACCTTCCTCGACTATAAAATCTTGATGTGCATATATTGACGTTGGTATTGGAGCTAGGTTTTGACTTGCTAAAATATAATTTTGTATTTCTCACATCTTTTCCTTCAATATTTCTATTTGTTCATCACTCTGCCTTAACTAATTTAAAAAATTCCAGATTGTGTCTAGTACAACAACTTCCTCAGCCATAACATTTTGAATATTAGCCTCATCTTGTCATTCTCTTAATGAAGTTTTAGTCCAAACCATCATAATTGTAGCAATTTTCTCAAAAAATTGTAAGACTTCATTTTATTCTATTAGTAGTTTAATGTTAGCCTCCAATTCACTTAACACTTAATTAATAGGTCGGTCTTTAACATTCTTAGTATCAACTAAAATACTTAAGTTTCTCATTACTGTCCATTTCTTCTACTTTGTAATCACTTTCCACTTTACTCTTGGTTTGATCCTGATTGATATGAATGGCATTGATATCACTGGTTTAGTCTCCACTTTATTTAGGGTATTCTTAAATTCATGTTAAACTATTTCTTGAGGTTGTGACACCATCCTTTGAATGGGTGAAGTGGGTTGAGAGGAAGTCTCTAATCCAATATCATTTGTAAGAGAGGTGGTGCATTAACTTCAGAGCATATTTGAATCACAAATGTGGATATCTTCTTTTTATCCTCAATACTTAGGACTTTCTGGAGAGACTTAGAGATAAAGGTAAGCACCTCAAGGGACGGAAGATGTACTTTTTGGGTCTCCTGAAGAAACTTCAGGATGAAATGATGTTCTTATAGGGATGAGTGGTGTACATGATACACGTATAAGGATTGGGTAGAGATCAATTTTACTCTTTTGGACCCACTTAATCTTATTTTATCAGTGGTTCTATTTTTTTGAGTATCCGTAATAATGACTATTTCTATCAACTTGTGCATAGGACTACTTTTTTAGTTACACTATTTCCTTTGGAGTTTATCATACTCCAAATTTTTTTTATTCTTGAGAAACTATACCCCGAATGATTCAATGACTTCTACCATATTGTAATTTTCCCTTTTTATTATTCTTTTAAATATTTCAGGCATATGAGAAAATGGGGTCTCTTCTTTTTTATATTAGAAGTCTCATCATATTAAAAAGATGGTGGCGGTGAGTCAATTATTATACACACATCTTATTCTTCTTCTGTAGTAAAAAATGAGTAAAACCTCCTTCTTCTCAAGAGAGGAGAGGTTTTAAATAAGACAAATCAATTTTCATAAACATCCTTCTTCTCAATTAGTTTCACTTCCTTTTAAGATCATATATATTTTTTTGTGAAGACTTTTATTCGTATTCCCTTATTGAGTTTTTGTTAATGCAGGATTAACCTTTGAACATGAGCCAACTTAAATACTAATGGGGCATTACAGACTTCATCAAATACTTTAATTGATTTGTAATCAAACATTTCAATGGAGTTAGAAGTTTCAAAAACTTCAATCACTTAGTGAATTTTTATTTTCTTAGTAGTGTTTTTCATCTTAGTAAAAAAACAACAATAATAGTCACAATAAAGGAACATCCAATAACTCACTCATTTAAGAGTGGGAAATCAGCTTCAGAGTTGAGTGATACACCAAAAAATGAGTAAGTTTAGTTATACATTTAATGCTTAAATTTGGTGATATTGGACTTTGAAGAAGGGTGTTTTCATATTTTGTTGCAGGTATATTGATTTTAGGCATTTGGAGCAAAAAAGAGCAAAAAGAAAGAAATTTGGAGTCAAAATGCAGATTTTCATCATCCCGGCGCTAGAAGGGCCAGATCTGGCGCCAGAGACAAATTAAGACGGATTGTGGCAGTTTTTTACTATTTTGAGATGTTCTAGAAGGCTCTAAGTAATTCAAAACACCCCATGGAGTGATTCAATGCATCTAGACACTTTGACATGGAGTGAATCAATGCATCTAGACACTTTGGAAAGGCTCCTGAATGAAGAGATATGTCTCTTGGATGAAGGGATTTGTCTCTTGATGTGAAGAGGTGTGCCTCTTGGGAAAAAAGAGGGATATTTGAATATTTTAAATTCATTTAACGACAAGGCTAGCGCCCCAATTAAAAGAGGAGTCTAGAGAGGTCTTTGGGAGTGGCGTGTGGTGGTTTGAAGAGTTGGCGTGAGAAGTTTTGAGAGCAGAGTTAGGTTTTGGAGAGGATTTTCTTCTAGAGTTGTAAGAGGAGGTAAAGTGAGAGATTTCTTCTTCATTGTATTTTTAAGAGAGAATTGAATGTGATTGTAAAGAGAGAAAGTGCTTAAAGGGAACTTCAAGGGATTTGCTTAAGGAGGAGTGAGAAATAAGTTGTGTTCTTTTCTTTCTTTGTTTAGTAATATTTAATATATATATAATTCATGTTTTGTTCTATCCTTCTCATGAAATTTGAGTAGTCTTTTCTATCTTTTTCTCTACAATTAGATATGGTTTTGTGAAGAATTAATATTATTGTGCAAGGTTTTAAATGTCAATAAATTGTGATGATTCAAACTTTGATCTCCATTTACTTTTTGATCTGACCTATTGAAATGTTAAGATTTGTTGAGAAACATAAATCCGAAATGGCTATGCTTTCTACAATAAGATAAGATTCATAGTCAATTTCATGTGTGAGAATGTAATCCATGTGACTATGCTTTCTACAACAAGATAAAAGTCATAGTCAATTTCATGTGTGAGAATGTAATCCATGGGGTTGAGTGCAAATAAATAGGGAAATATATTTTGATGGGCGTAGAATTGAAGATTTTAGGGTGACAAACTAAAATCCCTAATTTGGTCCAATTGCTTGGAAACTAAAGCAAGATTGTTGGCCCTCAATGAAGGGAGAAGTGGAAGCTCTAGAGTGGGAGCCAGGATCCTCTCAAACTAACCATGGCAAGCCAATGTTTCTTATGCACTCACATAGGGTAAAGAATAGGATTCTCCTATTTGGCACAATACAATTTTATAAATAATTTTAAATGATTTTAATTAACTCACTAACCATCAACTCATTGTAAAGGGGAAGGATGCTTTCTTAAATTTGAACTCTTCTCTACAAAAATTTGTATAGTCTTATTAAGTTTAACTTTGAAGTTTAGAAAATAACATGGTTAACTTAGTTCTTTTAGTTACATTTCATTTAGCATACATTAAATTTATGTTAGATTTATTTTTCGTAATTTTTCGTACTTAAGTTTTTATATTTTATATATTGTGTTTTACATTATAAGCATAAGAATTTACATCTCCCTGTGGGATCAATACTCAGGACTCCATTAGAGCCCTTTATTACTTGAACAATACGTATTCTTGCGTAATTATTAGGTTTGACAGCTTAAATATTTTAAAATATTAAATTATTTATACTGAAGAGATTTTTTTTGTGATTGATCTGCATATTTACTAATTGTGTTGATGTGGGTGTGTTGTAGTATTGAAAAATATTTACAAGACAACTACAAAAACCCGCATCAAGTTTTTGGCGTCGTTGCCGGAGAGATAACAGTAAATTACTTTATAATTTAGAAGACTTTGTTGAACTGAAAAACTTATAAAAAAATTGTAGTTTAATTAATATTTTTTATATTTTATTGTGTTTACTTATTATGCTTGTGTTTGCATAGTTTAAGATCTTAAGGATTAATACCTTACGATTCGGAGTTAGAAAAACTATTAGAAAACTTTGAAAACAACAAAAAGAGTTAGAAAATTTGAACAAAATGGCTACAAACTTAAATAATTCAGGAATTAAAAATAAACATCATCAGAGGCCTTAAAGAGATTGTGTTAATCTTACAGCAGATGAAATTCATTTGAGTATACAAAACCCTACTACAACTACTAATTCAGTTGAGGTTAAACCTGCTATTATCCAAATAGTGTAAAATAACCAGTTTGGGGAAACATCAACTGAAGATCCTAACTTATTTCTTAGTAGTTTTCTAGAATTATGTGCTACATTTAAATATAATGGAGTTTCAATTGATGTCGTCAGACTTAGAATTTTTTCTTTTTCATTAAGGGATAAAGCTAAGATATGGTTAAACTCATTAGCACCTAGATCTATTAGAACTTTGGGAGAATTATCACAAAAATTTTTATATAAATATTTCCCACCATAAAAAATTGCTAATTTCAGAAATAATATTGAATTTTTTGTCAGTATGAAGGAGAATCAATTTATGAAACTTGAGGAAGATTTAATGATCTCCTTATGAAGTGCTCATACCATGCATTACTAGATTGGTTAATAATTCAAACTTTTATAATGGATTGGTTGGATCTCTTAGATCTAGAATTAACATTATTTTTGGTGGATCATTAATTTCAAAACCATTCGATGAAGCATATTCTTTAATTGAAGAGATAGCTACTGATCTTGATTCTTTGGTACAGATGTAAAATGTGATGTATTCGATTATATGCTTAATTTTCTTAATATTTATTCTTAAATTGCTAATTTTAGAAATAATATTGAATTTTTTTGTCAGTATGAAGGAGAATCAATTTATGAAGCTTGAGGAAGATTTAATGATCTCCTTAGGAAGTGCTCATACCATGCATTACTAGATTTGTTAATAATTCAAACTTTTTATAATGGATTGGTTGGATCTCTTAGATCTAGAATTGACATTGTTGTTGGTGGATCATTAATTTCAAAACCATTCGATGAAGCATATTCTTTAATTGAAGAGATAGCTACTGATCTTGATTCTTTGGTACAGATGTAAAATGTGATGTATACGAGTATATGCTTAATTTCCTTAATATTTATTCTTAAATTGCAATAAAGTCAAGAACTTGATCCCGAGCAAAAGCTAGGTAATTTTTCAACTATGAAGCAAAGAAGAATACAATTATAATTTTAAATATGAGATACTATGCAAGTATACGTATC
>NW_018253074.1:5694-8096 GCF_001263595.1 Phalaenopsis equestris
GGGGTCAGTTTGAATTCATCTTTTTGAAAACTAAATTTTTTGAAAAAAAAAACGTTCTTCCGAAGCGGGCAACAGGATTTCAATTCCGATGACCGACGACTTCTTACGGGCAAACCCCACACCAAAAATAGTGCCGATAGAATGCAAATTCGATTTTTTTTGTAATTTTTTGGTTTATGAAAATAAAGTAAGTGACTAATTAACTTAACTAAATACTTGCAAGATAAAGGCAATGTAAATAAAATATTTTCTTCCTTATCATGAATCAGTAATAAGTATAAAAATTCTGTTGTGAAAGTATTTTAAATGTGTTGTGTCAAATAGAAGCAATATTATTCTTTATCCTTACTAGAGATGCTATAAAGAACATTGGCTAATAATAGCCTTGAAGACCGGCTAGGTAGGGAAGATACAAGCTCTCACTCTAGAGCTCCCTCTTCTCCCTTCACTTGGGGGCTAACACCTCGTATCAAAGCCTAAAAATATAAATCAACTTGGGGGCCTTAGCCTGTCACTCTAAAGTCCTCTAATTCTACACCCTTGAAAAGGTTATTCCCTATTTATTTGCACTTAACCCCATGAACCACATTCTCATTCAGGAAATCAATATGTGACTATAACTATTTGTTAACTGAGACAATACCATCTCAGATCTTACATGTCTCACAACATGTATTAACATCTTAATTGGCCAAATGAAGAAGTAAATGAAGTGCAAGGTTTTAAATCATCACAACTTCTTCCAACAATGAAGCTTAATACTTCACACAACTTCCTTTCAACACTTAATCACTTATCATTTTAAGAAAAATGATAAAGAAAAATACTCAGAATCATTAATTCTTCCAATACAACTACACAAGAGTTTAAAAGTAGAAATCATGCACACAAACAAGAAATCTAAATTAAAATCAAGTGTAGTCACAAAGAAAAACACTTATCTCAAATCCTCTCCACCAAATGTCTTGAAGTCTTTTGAATTCTCTTCCTTCACTCACAATACAAACTAACATTGAAAATAAAAAGAAAAATGGCCGGTGGCGGCTGCGACGATGACTTAGATTGATGATGGCTGTAAAATTGATGGGTGACTGACCTCATCTCTTGGAAAATCTAAGTCTTTTCTTATAAAAATCCAAGCGGTGGCTTGGTGTCTCTTCAAAAAGGTGTATCCATTTAATTAAACTTCTAGAAGTTGCCTCTTCAAAAGCCAAATGAATGAATTTTGTGTCCATGGGCTATTTCCCACTTTTTACTAACAGTTACTTCAAACACCTCTTCAAAAATCCGTTCAAATTAAATAATTCATCCCATAACTACTTTTGGCACTTAAGCGCGAGGTACCTAGCGCTTAGGCATGAGACTTCTGACGCTTAGGCACCCAAGATCATTTTTGCACTTTTCTTCATTTTTGCTCCAAATTTGACCATTTTCACTCTTTTTTTGTATTTTTCTTCCCTTTGATTGTACCTGAAATAAACACATACAAATATCTTTCATTAAAGTGAAATATCTCAAAAATAGGTATAAACATATGTATAAAAACACTATATATTTTAGGTGTATCAAAATCCACCAAACTTAAGATGTTACTTGTCCTCAAGTGACCTTTCAATCTTTAAAAGCCAACATAAATAGCTGATGTATATGAGTTTCTTTAGAAGTTACCAAAATTTTGATGTAAAAATATAGTAGTCTAATTTTAAAAAAAAATATTAGTAAATAAGACCAACTTAAAGTTTATAAATTTTTAATGTTAAAAAATATGAAAATATGAGTTTCTATCTAATTTAGAAATATTGTAGATTTCCAAATATAAAGTTTAGGCATTTTATCATCTCCGCTTTAAAATTTTTATAAAGCATAATTTTACGCACTATATTATATCCCTAAGCTTAAGAGTTTCTCAAGTCTTATACTTTAAAAAGATCAGATGTAGAAAACAATTTTTTGTTAGATGCTAATCCTCAAGCTTCTCCTCCCTTTTTCAACATTTTTCTTTTTTCTTTTTATTTTTTTTATTTTTCTTTTTTTTTTCTTCAGGCAATGATTACTATATCTGGATAGACATTTAATGGTTTTGAATACCACTCTTCCATTCCTAAAACAAAGAGTTGAAATTTTTCTTTCACTTAAAAACATAATAATAGTTTTGAAAATTAATTTCAATAAAAGAAATTTAAGTTTTGAAAATAAAATGTCTAAATTTCTAAATTTTTCAAAAAGGCAATTTCTCCTACTAAAAATAGTTACTCTACATTTAACATTTTCTACACTAAAAATTTTAAACTTTACGTTTTTTTTTTCATTACTATAAAATTTAACTAAATTATCTTATGCATTTATAAAATCAAAATTTTACTTCTTTAATATAACTTCATATACATAATCATTTTTCAAAT
>NW_018253074.1:8276-9195 GCF_001263595.1 Phalaenopsis equestris
GAGTAAAAATTTAATTGATCAAATTTTAATTTACTTAAAATACAAAGATTCATCAAACTTCTATACAGTGGAGTATAACATAAAAGTAAACAAACACACTAACAAACATGCATGATTGCGACATAAAGAAAAATAACTGGTAGTAATTGAAAATTTTAAACATGCAGCTTTAAGTAACATGTTAGCTAAATTTTAAACCTTCATAAGATTCAGAATTAAGTTCAATAAATACTAACTAAATACAACAACATAAATAAAATAATTACTACCACACATAATAACTACTTACTAAACACAAATATATCACAGTAGGCAAAACACAACATAACAAAAACTAACAGTCTCTACAATCACAACTAAAAACCTAACAAAAAGTACATAATACTAGTACAAATAATAGCTCATAAAACATAAAAACTAAAAACATAAAATAGAACGAAAGATCCAAACTAATCATCACCCTCTTCTTCATCAATATCATAACTACGCCAAAAAACTGTAGGCTCATATGGCAGATATCTGGGAAATTGAGGAAATACTACATCTTGATTCCCTCTTTTGAGATGCTCCAGCTATGTTGTATTCCTCTTCATAATCACTTTGCCTCTTCATATACCCATCCATATGCTCTGCTAAATGCTCTAAATTCAATACCTTATTCACAGTGTAGTTGTTGTTGTCCAAAATCCTCTGTAATATCTCTGATTGAGAATCAGATCCAAAAGTCTAACCCCTTGATAAAGAAACATGTGAAGTAGATGCTCACGAAGTTGAGGCAACATAACTAGTGAAGAATCCACCCTTCTAGCCAAAAATAGAAAGATGTGAATAAGACTTCACATTCACACTAGTAATGCGCTTTAGTGGCTGTAAGATCACCTAAACTAACTCCAGCCTGCTCGCATAAAGAAAAGATCAA
>NW_018253075.1:0-9321 GCF_001263595.1 Phalaenopsis equestris
TTTTTATTTGCTGAAGTGAAAATTTAATGCTAGCTTGAGTTTGAAAAGGAGATTAGTTTGATTTTATATAGTTGTCATTGTCCAATTATGACTTTTGGAATTTCATGTTCTAGTCAACTTATATCTTCTGCTCAATGTATTATTAAACTTTTGATTTGGAGTACCTAAAATAGTTATTACTGACCATTTAGATTTTGTTTATAAATATTGCAGAATAGATCAATATTCAACAAGCGCACTAGAAATGAAGACCTGCGGAGTTATGAGGATGAGAGAATTTCTTATAGGTACTAATGCCCTCCTTTTTTTTGGGTGGCATTGACATACATACCACTCAATTTTTATATATTTATATATCTAACACCTATATTTTACATTTTACATTTATATCACCCAAATCTTTCATATCATATAAAAAATATCTTTATTTTAACTCTAAAAAAGTGAAACAAATATTTTCATGCATGGATAAGGTGTCATATATGTATATGTAAAACTTGAAGTTTAGATGTATGTAAATACATAAGAATTGAGGGGTATGCATGCAAATTTTCCTTTTTTTGTTGTTCCTTTTTTTGTTGTAAAGTTAATATACATTTTAGTGATTTGTCTATTGATATCATACTTAAATCTTTGTGGATCCCTTAATGTTTTATTTAGAAGAACTGCGAACAAATCTCCGGAGAAGGATTCATTAGACAATGATATTAATGAATTTTCTCAGTAAGTTCCTTTGGATGCTGCATATGCTTTCATAATATTTTGGTTTATTTTTCATCTCACCTAATTTTTCGTTGGGTTTAGGAGGAAAAAATTACATCAGACTTCTCTTAGAGAACGTGCTTCTCTGCCAGAACCATTACCATTGGATTTTGTTGTGCATCCGCCATCAAAAGTAAATTGGGAAGAAGTACGTGCACGAGCTATTAGAGCAGCTATGAAAGCTAAGAAAGATAAGATGCGTCGAAAGGTTCATTTCTTTGCTTCTAACATACATTCTAGAATCTCAATTTTTTGACTGAATTATTTTACTCTTTAAAGTTACAAAATGCTTATTTTTGTTAGAAAAGATACGTGTTAGACTATTAAAATGAATTAATTGATTGAATTAAGTTATTATAATTTTGAAATCTTAGTAATCATATCATTCTTTATTGCCTTACTTTTATGAAGCTTTATAATTAAACATGCCTTCTTTTTCACTTATTATAATTAGATATTCTGAAGATTTTCTAATGATCTTGTTCTATCGGATAATAATTCATTTACATGCTTGTTCATCTTTAACCTTTTTTTTATTTATTTTTAGGGCATTTACGTAGATACCTCTGAATTCCTATTTATTTACGTATCTAACCCCTAAATCTCTTATATCACAGTAAAAATACTACTTTTTAAACTTTTAAAAAATGAAATACGTATTTTCATGCACAATTAAGATGATGTATATGTAGAAATTGAAGTTTAGGTGACATGTAAGAACATAAGAATTGAATCTTCTCCTTTTTTACATTGACAATATTTATCATTTATGTTAATACCTACTCATTTATTTAATTTATTATGTCGATATACTTAAGTTTCCTTGCTTGTTTCACTCTCTTTTTACAGCGTCGACGACCATTTGATCCACTAATTGCTCAAAGGAGGCGTCCTTTGTTTAAAGTGCAATCTTCAACGTACTAAAGAACCGAGTATAAAAATGAGCTTTTATATTTCAAAATTTACAGTTGATTGTTTTACCACACACAAATGTTGACTTATGATCATCTCTGAAGATTTTTTTGAGATCAATCTTTTTTCCAAAAGAATTTTTATATGTTTTTTTTCTCTAAAAATAATTAAGACTTTTTTTAAAAACATTCAAAATATCTTTTAAATGCTTCGAGTTTTTTCAATAACAATTTTTATTTTATTTTATCAAATATATTTAATTTTAAAATAAAATATAAACATAATAAAATAGAAAAAATAAAATATAAAAATGATCCCAAATAATCTTTTAATAATTAGAAAGTATTCCTGCTACAAAAAAGTTAAAATCTGGATCCATGAGAGCCAGTTTTTCATGACTTCTTAGTTTTTCTATTTGTATCCTATAAGTTTTTTTTCAACTTTTTTAAGGCTTTATTGTAGCATAAATTCACAAATTTTTATTAATTTTTTAATATCTTTTTTGAGATCCTGGATGTTGTTTAGAGTTGTTGCTGATTGGGGAGCTTTATTTTCACATTTGGTGAGCTCTTGCCTTTGTTGGGGAGATTTTTTCGATGGTTACATTTCAAAGGGTAAACTCCTTTATCTTTGATGATTGGTTTGCATTGTTGCTGCTTCCAAATGTTCATTGTCTTATATCTAGTTGTGTTTTTGCCCAATTAATGTTGTTGATTGTTTTGGTTGTCGTCCTTTCTATTTCTGTTCTCATTATTGGCTTTTTATTTATTAAGTTTTTTGTTTGTTTATCTTTTGTTTAGAGTTGTAATTTGAGTTTTTGGGTGAGTTATTATTATGTAATTGTGTTGCAGTTTTTTTTTTATTTCATTCAATATGGTTGGGCGCGACCCTCATTTTCTCCCATAATTTTTTTTCTTAAAGTCATATTGCTACTCATAATCATTCACAGTCAATGCTTAATTTCGGCTATATTTCGTGCTATCCTCATAAAATTTATGTTTATTTACGATACTAACATCATTTGCATCACATATAATAGATTGCTCAAAATGTGCGATAAATAAAAGAAAAGTTCATTTACATGCATCGATGCAACACCTAATTCATAAAATAATAGCACATCTTAGATTTATTTTTATAAATATTTTATTATTTTATCATATATTTAACCAAAAAAATAATTTTTGTGTGTAAAATGGATATTTGTTTTGAAGATTGGTTTAACCTTATAAAATAATTCTTCTATTCCTTATAAAATAATTCCTCTATTAGTTATATTAGAAATAGATTAGTAGTATGCTATTTTATTATATGGTTTATAATAAATATCATTATTACTTTTGCGTTTAATATAAATTTAAATTACATTATTTAATATTACATAAATATAATAAAAAGGTCAAATGAGTTTTGTTTTTAGTTAATTTGATAATGATATATTTGGGTTTGGTTCGATGCTCATTTTAGATTTCAGAATATGTTCAATTGGCAATAAGTTTGAAATCACTTTTATTTTTATTTTATTTTATTTCTTATATATTTGAAAAAAAAAATATTTTTGATATGATTAAATCCATCTTCAATACATACATCAATTTTAGACATAAAATATAAATTCATTAAAAAATATTTCTTTAAATCTATGATAAAATAATAAGATTGATCAATTAAGGATAAGAGTACTCTAAGTTGCACCTCAAGTTAATGGAATAAACTAAACTAATGTAAAAACTATGGTTGTTTAAGTTAAGCTAATGAAACCAAACTACGTCACCAAGCTCCACTAGATATAGATAAGATATAAGACATCAACATTGATTGATTTAAAATAAACAATGATGAGTAAGAAAAGTACACCAATGACCACTAAAAAAATCTAAAATTAGGATTAGAGTAGTTAATTATGAAGGGATATAGATCATCACCTAAAATAGAATAAGTATGGCATAAGAGCCTAACGTTAGTATTACACCAAGTGGGTCGAAAAGCATGTGGCTCGTCACTTAGGGTTTATGTATGACAAACGAATGCAACCTAAGTTACACTGGCTATGGATACACCTAAAATCTAAAATTATTGCAGTATGAAACACACCATGTTTCTTAGAGTTGCCTAGTGTTACAATTAATAAGGATTAAGAAGTTCCTACTACTTTTAACTGGGGAAAACTAAGTTTAGACATAAGCTTTACTAGGGTGCTAATTGAAGCTAGTTTAGGTCTAATGAATTCAAAGCCATATGAAATTATTCATATGGAATCAAACAACATCAAGCAAAGTTTTTCATAAATCTTCATAATGATCGAATTTGAGAAGGTTTAATTAAAATATTTTGTGATTTTAAGAAAGATCATAATTCAAGTAAATAGTTATCAAATTTATTTTAAAATATTTTCATTTTATTTGCCTTAATTTCCTATTAGTTACGCATTTAGTTTTTTTTCCTTTTTTTAAATTAGTTTTTTATTTTAAAATTTTACATAAATTATTAATTATTGTAATTTATTTTTACTGATCAAGTTAAATCTCTTTTTTCAGACATTGTTCTTGTCACACAGTTTGTAAATGAAACTCTATAACCATGTGTAGAAATATCCATGTCTGAAAAAAGAGAGCTAACTAGATTGTTATAGCGTTTCATCTACAAACTGTGTGACAAGAACAGTCTGAAAAATGATTAAACATCATACTATATGTAGAATTTGTAAATACTACGATGTAAATGAAAATATAGATATAAATTAAATAATCATGATATTTTTTTATGTGATGTTAAAAATTTGGATACTATGATGTAAATGAAAATATAAATGTTCAGATGTTATGTAAATACTTGAGAATTTTGTGGAATGTTTGCAAATGCGCTTTACTCCCTCCCCTCCAAAAAATATAAAAAGAAAAAAGGTTCATTAGCAGTTTAATTTGTGTTTCTGAATTGTTTAATTTATAGATTAACAAAAAAAAAAATGTCATCTATCTATCTTGACCGTCATTAGCCTGTTTAGCTTCGTATCCCACAAGAGAACAATGAAACCTGATCTATTTTCAGTTTCGTTTTGCAAAAAATTAAGATAATTAATACAATGAAAATGGGTCAGAATATATTGCTCTAATTATATATCTCCATGGCTTAAATATAACTTAAATATATTCTATGTCATATGACATCTATTTCCCCAACTGATTACACAAGTCAAGTAAAAAAGGAGACATGTTATTATTATTATTTTTAAGTTTATTTTTTCTTGAAGTCAGCAGGGATTATGGTTATGAGGTCTATATATAGAAAAATAACATGACTTAATTGTGAGCTTGTTAGCCCTAACAAGGCTTATCTTTTTTACTTCCCAACAAATTATAAGGACTCAGAGTCGAACAATTATTGAATATTTGTGTGGCACGGGCGTATTAGTTTCAAAAGCATTTCATTATTTTGTTCAAGTAGCTTGTGGCACTAGATAAATTATGCAAACAAATTCCTAAAAGAAGAAGATATTTTTATAAAAAAATATATATATATACACGAAAACATGTAGTGCGAAACTCAAAAGAATCCAACAAGCTCAGAAGATTTGACATAACAAAATGAGACACATTGAAAAGGTAATCCATGCGGGGCTCGAACAGTCAGCCGTCAGCTCAGAACAGTCAACTCAGACAACTAGAGGGAACAAACCGACCAACATCGGGAGCCGAGGAGCTGAAGCCAGTAAGGACCTCCCGGAACTCGAGTTAACTGTCCACGTCCACCAAAAAATTTCTACAACAGACGGGACATCAAAATCCATCTAACTTCGCAGGGTCGTCTGACCAACTACTCATGCTTTGTCAACTGATTGTATAACCCTGCTAGAACAGTCAGTTGATAGGATTGGTCGCCTCATCCTTGTCATCCAGCTCACCGGGTCAGGTAACTGATACCCCTAAAATATATAGTATTTTTATAAACATTTTTATATCTATTTTTGAGATATTACACTTTAATGGAAGATATTTGTGTTTTTTCTTCAGGTACAACTAAAAAGGTGAAAAATGACAAAATGAGTGAAAAAGGATCAAATATGGAGTAAAAATGAAAAAAAAATGGTGCAAAAGTATTTTGGCGCCTAAGCGCCCGTGAAACAGAGAAGGCCGCGCTTAAGCGCCAGAGGCCCCATGCTTAGGCGTCAGTGACAATTACTTGACGGGTTAATTCATTTTGATGAATTTTGAATGTGCATTTGAGACGCCTATTGTCTAAAGAGGGTGGTTATAATCACTAGAAACGAAAATATGGTTAAAAGACTTGTGAAATGAGGCATCATTTAGAGAATACATCGAATTTGGACACATTTTTAAGAGATACCAAGACGCCTATTAGAAAACTATAAAAAGAGAGGCTTGGAACTTTTCGGGGGGTTGCTTCTAGTTTCTTCAAGTGTTTCTTTTAGATTCTTCTTTGCTGTGATTTATGGGAGAGACTGTAAGACACCAATATCTACCTTTATTTTAGTTTTAGTTTCTAGATTTTGAGAGTTAAGAGTGTTGTAAGAAGAGAAGAGATTCAAAGAAACTTCAAGAGTTTAGTGGAGAATTTGAGAAAAGATTTGTCGGCACTATTTTTGGTTTGAGGAGTTGCCCGTAAGAAGATGTCGGTAGTCGGAATCAAAATCCCGTCTCCCGCTTCAGAAGGACATTTTAATGTTTAGAAAAATATGAAAGCAAACTGACCAAATATTTTTCATTGTTTAAATGAAAGAGCATTGTACCTCAAACCATGTATCTATCCTGAAGGATAAACACAAGACTTGAGGATGAAACTCGATCAAATAAACTGAGAAATGTATGACGTCCGTTTGGTCTGCGAAACAGTTTTATTTGCCGACAATTTCCCCTATTTAATATGAAGAATTAAATAGGATTTATATTAAGCTGAGTTCGAGAAAAACTTCCTATAAGGGCAAGCCCCTATAGTTAATTACATCTTAAATGGCCGAAGTCATCAAGGAATTCAAAGGAAAGGACTTTTCAATAAAATCAGACAAAGATGTGTGAAAGAGAAATTGTTCAAATTTGAAACATTTTTATTATAGAATCGAAAGAAGGAAGAACTAGGGGATGACATAGATCCGTAGGAGAACTCAGAGTCTTCCCACTCTGTCCTATTGTTTGACTTTAGTTTTGAGGAAAAAAATTTAAGTGTTTTATCCTGCCAATTTTATTAATTTAGGGCTTACATTTGTGTGGAACGATCACACAAATAGCCTGGAAGATGTGAGGATTTAGCTGAGAATTTAGGTCGTGACGAACGACAACCTCGAAATTCTAAGACGAGTTAGGGCTTATATTGTACGACATGGTTGTACAAAAGGCCTAAAGATGAGGTGATGATTTATGTTGCATAAGCAAACAACCTCGAAATCCTATGACTTGGTTGTTTAATTCTAAGGAAGGAAGTTGGTTTAGCTGATATAGAACTTGTCTGAGCTACTGGAGATGGCCAATTAACACAATGAATAAAGAGAAAGAGAAATAGAGAGATAACACAATAATGAATAATAAGAACGTGTAAACGTGTAAAATTTATAGATAAAGTAAAGGGGAGTATAATTGTGAGATTTCATTTTCAATTAGGATTATAAGAGCTTTTCAATATTATTAACATATGAGACCTGTACTTTTGGGATTCCTGTGAGCGAGCCCTTCTGAGTTGGAGGAGTCTACTGATCAGTTTGAACATAAGAGAAAATGATAGTACTATTTTTTATGTGGAATAAAAATATGAATGATACTTATGTAAACTATTAGAAAGATTGTCATTTAAAAATCAATCAAATATAAAAATTATTGAAAAAATCTCAACCTTTTTTTTTATTTTATTTTTTTTTATTGAATTCTGAATGATTCGTCATGGATATTTGGAGTGGTCCGTGCGTAATTATCCTAAATATGAATGTGTAAACCTGAGCAATATAAATGTATAAGAAGTGTGTGGTATGTGTGCAAATGTCCCCAAATAGTTAAGCGGAGAAGGGCATGGATGGCGAACAGAGCTGCGGCGTCGGAGACGGAGGCCTTCTCCTTCACGCTGCTGACACGCATTCAAATCTCTCCTTGCCACTTAAGCTCGGAAGTGCGATTCTTCAGCAACTTCCATGGCGCGAAAAACTCTCTGTTCGCCTTTATCAGAAGAGCGAGGGATCCTATTACCGACTTTAATGAAAGAGCAGGTGAGAGGAGAAAGAGATTCTAATTGCAGAGAAAAACAGAGCAAAGATCGATTCATATCAACATTGGAGGTTCGAATTCGAGTGTTCATCTTGCCCGAGATGGAAAACTGCTCCGCGAGATTTGTTCATCAGAGCAGACATTTGATTTTTTCTGTGAATTTTAGCCTCCTAAATCTGAAATGGGCTACGAAAACGATCCGTACGTGCTGCATTTGATTCCTAGGGCTTCAAAACCTTTTTTCCAGCAATGTCCAGCAAAATGTTAGTATATTTTTTGATTTTGTTTAGCATTTCTATACACCAGGAACATAGATGAAGGCGGAGAGGCGTTCATGGATTCATATGGCGCGCATTCGGATAGGCAGCCCTCGCATTACACCGGAAATCAATTGGACATTGAAAGCGGCCACGAATGGCGTATTGAACCGTCGCCCACACCGGCGCCTGTTGAGAACAAGCTCGGAAAGCAGAGGAAGAGGTTGGTCAACAAGAGCGCTGCAGAGAGCTTATCCGAGCGTGGCGGGAACCCATCCGGACAGGCGTTTGGTGGTGATGAATTGAACGATTGGAATGAGGAGGAACCGGAGAATAAAAGAAGGTCGTCTTCAGGAGAGAAAGGGAAGGAGTTGTGCGTAAAGATGAAGAGCAAAGTGTTATCGAAGGAAAGCCAAGTTGGTGCAAAAGCATCCTCTTCCAGATCAAAGGGTTATGGAGTTGGTTCAGCTGATCATGAAATCGATCCTGAGCTGCACAAATTCTGGAACAATGTCGCCGGTCATGATTTAGAGGTCTGAGTATTTTTATTTGCTGAAGTGAAAATTTAATGCTAGCTTGAGTTTGAAAAGGAGATTAGTTTGATTTTATATAGTTGTCATTGTCCAATTATGACTTTTGGAATTTCATGTTCTAGTCAACTTATTATTAAACTTTTGATTTGGAGTACCTAAAATAGTTATTACTGACCATTTAGATTTTGTTTATAAATATTGCAGAATAGATCAATATTCAACAAGCGCACTAGAAATGAAGACCTGCGGAGTTATGAGGATGAGAGAATTCCTCATAAGAGGACAGCCCCAACGTACTAATGCCCTCCTTTTTCTTTTTTGAGTGGCATTGACATACATACCACTCAATTCCTATATATTTATATATCTAACACCTATATTTCACATTTTACATTTATATCACCCAAATCTTTCATATCATATAAAAAATATCATTATTGTAACTCTTAAAAAGTGAAACAAATATTTTCATGCATGGATAAGGCGTCATATATGTATATGTAAAACTTGAAGTTTAGATGTATGTAAATACATAAGAATTGAGGGGTATGCATGCAAATTTTCCTTTTTTTGTTATAAAGTTAATATACATTTTAGTGATTTTTGTATTGATATGATACTTAATCTTTGTGGCTCCATTAATGTTTTATT
>NW_018253076.1:0-1341 GCF_001263595.1 Phalaenopsis equestris
CTATTAGAAAAGATTGAAAACAACAAAAAGAGTTATAAATATTGAACAAAATGGCTACAAACTTAAATAATCCAGGAATTGAAAATGAGCATCATTAGAGACATTTAAGAGATTATACTAATCCTATAGCAGATGAAATTTATTTGAGAATACCAAACCCTGTTGTAGCTGCTAATTCATTTGAGTTTAAACCTTCTATTAACCAAATCGTACAAACTAATCAGTTTGGGGAAACACCGACTGAAGATCCTAATTTAAATCTTGTTAGTTTTCTATAATTGTGTGCTACATTTAAATATGATGAAGTTTCGAATGATGTCGTCAGACTTAGACTATTTTACTTTTTAGTAAGGGATAAAATAAGATGTCGTTAAACAAATTAACACCTGGATCTATCAGAACTTGGTGAGATTTAACACAAAATTTTTATCTAAATATTTTCCACCATAAAAAATTGCGAAACTTAGAAATGATATCACATCTTTTTCTCATTTTGAAGGAGAATCAACTTATGAAGCTTGGGAACAATTTAAAGATAGAAAGTGTCCACACAATGTGTCACCAAATTGGTTAATCATTCAAATTTTTATAATGGATTAGTTGGTTCTTTTAATTCTATAATTATCACTAGCGCTGGTGGATCATTAATGTCAAAACCATTTGATGAAGCATATTCCTTAATTGAAGAGATGGCTACTACAATTTTTAATGGCTTTCTGAAAGGGTAACTCCAAAAAAAGTAGCTAATAGTCATGATTATAATGCAATATATATTTTGGTTGCTCAAATTGCAATAATATCAAAGAAGATAGATTAATATTGAATGAATTATTCTCAGACACCATTTGGGCTTGAGGAAAATTCATTGAGACAAATGATAGATTCTCAATCATCATATGAAACTTTAAATGCAATAAACAAAAAAACTAATAATCCTATTCAAACTATTATAATCCTGGTTGGAAAAATCACCCTAATTTCAGTTGGATCAATAATAACTCTAATGTTGTAAATCTACAATGGGGGAACAATCTTGCGAACCCATTGGAAAATTCCAACAACCAGGGAAACATTAACTATAAACCTTATTATCCTCCAGGTTTTAATTCTCAGAGTAAGGAGAAAAAATTGTCAATGAAAGAATTAATATTGTAAATGAGGGCACACTTACAAAGTCAAGGAGCTGGAATTAGAAACATGGAAAATCAGTTGGGATGTATTGCTACTACACTTAGCAATAGACATTCAGGAACTTTGCCTGGTAATGTTGAATTTAATCATAAAGATCAGAATAAAGAGCAAATCGAGGATATTCAACTGAGAAGTGGAAGAGAATTAGAA
>NW_018253077.1:0-27035 GCF_001263595.1 Phalaenopsis equestris
TTACCTAAACAAACTAATACACTGGAGGAAGTTCCGCAGAATTCTACAGACTACAACTTACATGGGTGCCAATTAATTCAAAAACATCAAGGTGAGATGGGAGAGACCTCCTTATCCTTTCATTAAAATAAACATGGATGGAAGCTACACTAACAAGAGAGCAAACATTGGGGGAATTTTCAGAGATCATAAATGGAAGACTTTGTTGTTTTACAAGGCCCCTTATATTGCTGATGATGCTTTGGAAACTGAAGCTGCTGCACTTTTCTGGGCTTTAAATATTGCCAACAAGAACAATTGGCAGTGGATTCTTGCTGAAGTGGACTCCTCCCTGCTGGTGGAGTTACTAAATTCTAAGATGTCCTCCTCTTGGCATATTAACCAATGGATTCACAGAATCAACAAGCTTAGTACTGAAAGTAAAATCCATTTATCTTTTGTGTATAGGGAAGCTAATAGACCTGCTAATTATCTAGCTATAGAAGGTGCTCATGCTGATCATCCTGAAGTGTCCACAACTCTCTCCCCCTCCCAACAGCTACTAACTCAGGGGGACAACCTTCAAATCCCTTATCTCAGAGTGCAAAAATGATTGCTGGACTTGTGGGTGTGGACATGAATTGTTATGCCCTGTTGCTGAGATTGTGTTTCTTCTTGACAATGGGAATTCAGTTTTTTAGCTTGATAGGGAGTTAGTTTGTAAATATATATATATATATATATATGTATACAATGTTTTGTTTTCTCCCTTCTTTTTGTGTTGAGGATGTATGTGGATGGGTCACCCTTATGAGTGAGTTATGTATGTTTTGCTTTGTTCTTAGATAGGGGACCCCTTCCAATTTTTATGTTGTTTTTCTTTTGATCAACATGCAAGGAGTCGAATAATGCTCCTAACCCAAAAAAAAAATAATAATAAAAAATAAAAAAACAGTTTATTTTTCGAACATAAAAATTGTTTGTGTTCGGCTTAGCGAGCCCAACACAAGTTGTTCGCGAACAAATAGTCGTTTTGCAACCTTAGTTACGTAGCAGTAGGATTTTAAGGGTTGGGGTGAGATTTAAATTTTATTATTTATATTCAAACATCATTTAAATATAATTAATATATTTTTATTTTTTTTTTTAATTAATACTTTTAATTGATTATAAATTTCTGTAGCCTTATAGTCAATTAAATTATATATATATATATATATATATATATTATGTTATTTATATTATTATAATTATCGTTCACATATCCTTCACCCGTATACGTCCTCGCGGTGGAATGAATGTCCTTTTTTACTAAAGTCGACGTTCCAGACACATTCGCGCAGTGCTTTTCGCAATTAGGGGTCGTCCGGACCACCTTTTTTTTTATCGAGCCAAAAATGATAATTGCAGATTTTTACCTCGCCCGCGAAGCTGTAGCGAAGTGGTCATCCTCCGTAAGTGAAATCAATATTCCAGATACACTGGCGGGGTCCGTTTCATCATCCGAGGTCATTTGGACCACTTGATCAAGCAATTGGGCCAATTTCAAGCCAAACTTGCACGCGACGAGCCACATAATTTTTTTTGTCCCAATCAGAGACGTCTGACGTGCCAAATGCCAACTGACCTTCACTTAAGTGAAAGTCATAGTCTAGCAGAATGACCTTAGCTACATGCCCCTCAACACGTGCCAAAAGGTCTCGGGCGAGTGTCTCAAGCCACCGGACGCTGCGGACGAACCGTAGAACATCTTAAGCCGACATTTCTGACGACCCACAACAACTCAACTTTCTATGATATCTAGAAAGTTAGATCAATTTGGAATGAAGTTTTCTCAAATAACGTGAATGAGAAAAATTCATTCGGACAATCGATTGAGTCTCAAACATCATTTGAGACTTTAGATGAAATTAACAATAGAGCTAATCAACAATAATCTAACTTTTATAACCTAGGTTGGAAAAACCATCGTAACTTTAACTAGAATACTAATTCACGTGTGGAAATTAACAATGGGTGAAACTTCAAGTGAAACAATTGGGGAACTAGAACAACCAAGGTAATACAAACTAAAGATCTTCTTATCCTTCTGGCTTTACCAATAACCAATAAATTAAGGAGAAGAAGTTGTCTTTAGAGGAAATGGTGTTACAAATGAGGAATCAATTACAAAGTTAAAATGTTCCAATAAGAAATACTGAGAATTAACTGGGACAAATTAATAACTCACTTAGCAATAGGCCTCCGAGAACACTTCCTAATAACACTGAAGTTAATCTTAAAAATAAAAATAAAGACCACCACCATCATTTCCTCATAGACTTAGACATCAAAAATTGGATAAAAAATTTTCTATGTTTTTAGAGATATTTAGAAAGCTAACAATTAATTTTCATTTTGCTGAAGTATTGGATTGAATGCCCATTTATGTCAAATTTATGAAAGAAATTTTTCAATAAAAAAGGAAGTGTGGAGATCATGAGATTGTTGCACTAAGTGAAGACTGCAGTGTAATAACTCGGAAAAAGCTTCCTCAAATCTAAAAGAACCTGATAAATTTATTATTCCATGTATGATAGATGAAATATTATGTGAAAAATTTTTATGTGATTTGGGAGCTAGCATTAACCTCGTGGCATTATCGATATTCAGAAGGTTAGGTTTAGGAAAGATTTCACCCACTATTATAACCATGCAATTAGCTGATCAATCAATTACTTATCCTAAACGGGCTATAGAAGATGTATTTGTGAAGCTAGATAAAATTATGTTCCCTTTTAATTTCATTATTTTATATATGGAGGAAGATAAAGAATTACCAATAATTTTAGAAAGACTTTTCTATTCCACTTGACGAGCTATAATAGATGTGCAAAAAAGGAAGTTAACCATGAGATTTAATGACCAAAAAGTTAATTTTAACATTTTGAAGTCAATGAAAAATCCAATAAAAGAAAAAGATGATGAATTTTATAGAATGGAGACTATTGATTATTTAATTGATAACCATTTTTGAGAAATTTGTGAAATTAAAACACAATAATAAGAACTGGAGGATGAGAATGAAACTGATTTTAGAGATAAATCAATTGAGATAAACACTTAGTATTCAAATTATGTTCAGGAAAGTTTTGAGACTTTAGACACTATTGAAAATATTAAATTTCTTTTTGATCTATTGAGAAACCTCATGCACTTCAGATGAAGGTTCTCCATACACATTTATAGTGTGATTTTTTTGGAAACTCATCAACATTACCTGTTACAATATCCTCAAACTTAACTGAAGATCAGGATGATAAATTAATGGAAACATTAAGAAAATATAAGAAAGCCATTGGATGGACATTAGTAGATATTAAATGAATCAGCCCTTCAATTTGGGTGCATAAATTTTCAATGGAATATAATCATAAACGTAGTGTAGATCCTCAGAGGAGATGGAATCCTATAATGAAAGATGTTGTTAAAAAGGATATTTTAAAGTGTTTGTATGTTGGAGTTATTTATCCTATTTCTTACAGTGCTTCAGTTAGTCTAATTCACCGTGTCCGTAGGAAAGGGAGAGTGACTATAACTCTTAATGAACAAAATGAATTAATTTCAATAAGACAAGTCACTGTGTGGTGAATTTGTATTGATTATAGAAAATTCAATCTCACCACAAGAAAAAATCACATTCCTTTACCTTTTCTAGATCAAATGTTGGATAGGATAGCTGGGCATTGATATTTTTGCTTTTTGGATGTATATTTTGGGTATCACCTAATATCCATAGCTCCTGAGGATCAAGAGAGTAGAACTCACAAGTCATTACATAAATTTTTCTTTTAGAATAATGCATTTTAGTTTATGTAATGCACCTACAACTTTTGAATAGTGCATGATGTTAATTTTCTATGATCTAATTTAGAAAGGAATTGAGGTTTTCATGGGTGACTTCTCAATTTTTGGAACCTTCTTTGATTCATGTTCAAACCATTTAATAAGATTTATGAAACACAGTGAAAAAACAATTTTAGTTCTCAATTGGGAAAAATGACAATATATAGTTGCAGGAGGAATCATTTTAGGGCATATTTAGGGCATAAAATTTTTGAAATAGGGCATAAAATTTTTGAAAGAGGCATGGAAGTAGACCCAGCAAAATTATAAGTGATTGCTGAACTACCACCTCCTACCAGAGTGAGAGGAGTCAGAAAATTTTTAGGACATAATTAATTTTATAGGCATTATACTAAAGAATTTTATAAATTTACCAAGCCTCTGTGACATCTTTTCGAAAAAGATGCAATATTTCATTTTAATGAGGAATGCCCAAATGTCTCCAATTTGTTAAAGAAAAAATGAATCACTGCACCTACTATTGTTTCACTTAATTTGGAAAAAATCATTTGGTTTAATGTGTGATGCATGTGATTATGCTATCGGGGTAGTATTGGAGCAAAAATATGATAAGATTTTTATACTTATATACCATGCTAGTAAAACTCTTAATTAAGCTCAAACAATTTATACTAATATTGAAAAGAAATTTTTGGCAATAATATATGCATTTGATAAATTCATATCTTATGTAATTTGAGCTAAATGTATTGTGCATACTGATCCCTATGCTATAAAATATCTGATGCTGAAGAAGGATGCAAATCCAAGGTTAATTAGATGGTTCTTTATGATGTGGGAGTTTGATTTTCAAGTAGTACATAGGAAGAGAACTGATAATCAAATTGCTGATAAATTTTTAATGCAGGAAAAGGACAATTATAGTGATTTTGATATTGAAATAAATGAAAAATTTCTTAATGAACAACTATATATTATTACTAAGTGGAATGTTCCGTGGTATGCTGATGTAGTTAACTATATAATTAGTAATATTTTACTCTACAAATTATAAGCTACCAAAAGAAGAAGTTCATTCACGATTAAAGATTTTACTTTTGGGATGACCCTTATTTATATAAGAAATGTAATGATCAAGTTATTTGAAGATGTGTATCATTTGAAGATGCAATTAAATTCTAAAATCTTGAATTCCTTGGCCACTTTATTCAAAGATGTTAATATTTATGTGAAAACATGTGATATAAGTTAGAGAGTATGCAATATTTCTAAAAGGAATGAAATGCCCTTATCTTTTACTTTGGAAGATGAAAATTTTTATTTATGGTGTTTGGATTTTATGGGACCCTTTATATCATCTTTCAAATAAAATATATATTTTAATAGCTTTGGATTGTATTTTGAAGCACATTAAAGTTATTACATTACCTCATTGTGATGCTCAAAACTTTGCAAAATTTTAATAAAAAAATATTTTCACTAGACTCGGAATACCGAGAGCGATCATTATGGGTTGGGAAAGTCATTTTAAGAGCTTAAGAATTGAATAAATAACTAAGAAATATGGAACTAAACATTTAATTGCCACAACTTATCATCCTCAAACCAGTAGTTTAGCAGAAATATCCAATCAAAAAATTAAAAGAATATTAGAAAAGACTGTAAATCCTAATAGGAAAGATTGGTCTGCTATACTTGATTATGCATTAGGGCTTAAAGGACTACTTAAAATACTCCTATAGAAATCTCACCATATAGGCTCATAATTGGAAAGGCTTGTCACTTTCAAGTTGAACTGGAGCATAAAGCTTATTTGGTTGTTAAGGAATTTAATTATAATATGAAGGACACAAGTATAAAATGATTATTGCAATTAAATGTGCTAAAGGAACTTAGAAATGAATCTCATGAGAATGCAAATATTTATAAGGAAGAGATGAAGATTTGGCATGATCCAAAAACTTTAAGAAATGATCTCAAGCCTGAACAAGAAGTTTTATTTTATAATACAAGACTGAAATTATTTCTCAAAAAACATAAATCCAACCCAATTTGGGCCTATTATTATAAAAAAGTCTGTTTGTATAGTGTTGTTGATATTAATGATAAAAAATGAAAGAACATTTAAGATAAACAGACACAGATGGAAATCTTACATATGTGGAAACAAGCCTTCATATGAAGAGGCTCTGATGTTGGGTCAACCAGAGTAAAGCATTGGATATGTCAGGCTGACGACGTTAAACCATGTGCTTTGTGGGAGACAACCAATGGTTATTTATGTGGATTGATTGTTATTGTTATATGGACAATTTGATGTAGTATTGAGAACTACAAGATGTAAGAAGGCACAAAACACTAATTAAATGATCAAAATGAGATTAGGATGATAAAATTGGATGCAAGGCAAAATGGTGTCTATTTGGGCACTAACGCCTAAGCATTGAAACATGGTGCCTAAGCGCTAGTTTGAAGTGGGGTTGGCGCCTAGGTGCCAAAATTTGGCGCATAGGTGCCATAGTTTAAAAATCATTGGTATACCACCCATTGGCTATTTTAACCCACTTCTTTCCTTTAAAACCACTGTAAACTAGCCAATGGAACCCGACCCTTCAGTTTTAGGCGTGATTGAGCATATTTGGAGAAGGAATTGAGTGCTAACTTAATTTTCTTATACCAATGGTGAGTAAGAGCAATGGTGGGGCTGATGGAAGGAAGTTCATGCACAAGGACACTGAGCATAGTTCAATGGGTTCCTTGCACTTAACCATGATGGAATTACAGAGAAAATTACAAAGGGTGAGAATAAGATTTTGAATTTGCATACTAAATTGAGTGACATCTCTTACCAATTCAAACATTTGGATCAACAAGATAAACTCCAGTTCAATCATTTGCATTATTTTAGGAGGTGCAAATGAGGATGTATTAGAATAACAACATGATCAGACAAATTCTTCTGATGACTTTTCACGCTACCCTTTTTAACAACTTGTTCATGCATCAAGCTCAGATGAATGAAAAGGTAGAGGAGAATAACATTCATAATTATTAGTAGTCAGAGGTTTGTGTGAGAAAAATCTTTTGCTTATTATGTCTGATTATTGTGCCGACTTTTGTCTATAGGTGTCTCTAGTTCTGCATATTTGATATTTATGTTTATATTTTATTTTCCTATTTTTGCTTGTTGTTATGCTGTTTGTATCAAACCTATTTCTTTGTTAATGAATTGGAATTAAGTTTGTGAATTTAATTTTATGGTGTTAGTGTGCTTGGATCACTTAGATAATTAGTACTTAGGAGTTTAATACTTGTGCAAATGAAAGTTGGGAGCTTTTTAAAAATTAACTAATTATTAAAATGATGTTAAATCATTCTAATTAGGGTTCAGAGGCCTTAGGTTTGTAGTGATTACACTTTAAAATATCAAAAAAATTCAAAAATTTAAAAAATGTGGGTTTGGTGCCTAGGCACCAAAATCTGGTACTTAAGTGCCAGTTTACCATGAATTAGTACCTTAGTGCCAAATTTGCTAAACCACCAAATCAGTCCAAAAAATCGTAACATGGATTGGTTTGACACCTTTTTTGTGCCTGAAGCTTCATCTTCTTCCACTATTCACGCAGAGGATTTCATAATGCTTCTCCTTGCTTGCAAAATTTGGCAATTTAGAGCCTAAAAACCTTGGATTTCTCTTTCTCTAGGTAAGATCTACACTTTGCCTATGAATTTTTCTTCTTTCACCGTGAATTACTTCTAAATTATAAAAATACTGGAAAACTCAAAAAATATTTAAAAAAGAGTTAAAATTCATGGTAGAAGAGTTTGTTTCTTGAAAATGCTTGTAGAAACCTAATGCTTGTAGAAGCCTTTAGAACTCATATTTAGAATTTATTTGGTTTTTTACTTAATTTTGTGATGACTCCAAAAACAAAGAGAGGAAAGGGGAAAGAGGTATTCAAAAATAAGGAATTTGTGAATCTTAAAGCATAAGACCGAAAGAATGAGTTTCTGTTATCGATAAAGTTTATAGTGTAGCGAAGTTTTCCTACTCTTGGTGATGTCGTGGAAAATTCATTTTTTGCTCGTTGTTGGGAATATTTATGCTACTTTACTGCTATTGTAGTTATTTCTATGGTGTGAGAGTTTTATGCTAATCTGCTTCAAGCACTGGGATACTACTATTTTTTTGAGAGAGGGGAGTTGAGTTCACCCCTCAAAAGGATCAATGCATAATATGAGTTGCCTCCTATTTTGGGTTGCTACTATTTAGATTTCAGGCCTCCTAAGTTGAAGCTTGATGAGATCATTGCATTCCTTACGGTTGAGCATGGAGCATGAATATTTAAGAACGGGCATAAAGTAAATTTTTTTTCTTCTATGCTTAATGGCCTATCTAAAGGCTATCATTATTTCATTTCAGCTTGAATACTTCCTACAAATCATTTATACGATGTGATAAGGGAGAGAGCCATTCTAAAATATTGAATTCAAGGTATGAAACCTATTGATGTTGGCTCTCTCATCTACAGAGCTATTTTCATGTCCACCAGAGCTAGTACTTTTGTATGTTTGGGTTACCCATCCCTTATCTTTACTATTTGAAAATATTTTGGGATTAAATATGAGATTTGGAAAGAGCTACTGTAGCCACTAAAGCCTATTTTTAAGGCTAATGTGCACTTATATGGAAGATCGTGAAGTAGAGATTCTGACATTCCATCTACATCAGCTTTGAGACCTTCTACCTCTAGTACTTTCACTCATTTACCTACTAGTTTTGACAATGTGATAGAGCATTTGCAGATACAGTAAAGTGACATACTTTCTGCACATTGTCACCTTCAAAAGAATGAGGAATACTGGGATCATTTGGAACAATATTTAAAGCACAAAAGTGACTATGAAGCGAGTTTCAATACTTCCCTTGTGAGCTTTTTGAGAGGAGACCAAAGTGTAGAGTTCCCTGGTTTTATTCCTTATCTGATGTTTGAGCACCATGAGGCCATGGATCAAGATGTTGATGAAGATGAGGAGGAGGAGGAGGAGGAGTAATTCTAATGTTTGTCTTTACCTTCCCCTAGTTATAGCTGCCTTATAGTTATTTTGATTGTATAGAACATTGTTTAGCTTATGTGTACCATTGATGTGTATTTTGGACTTTTAACTTTTTATTGCACTACTATTTTTCTTTTGTTGCACTTAATATAGATCTTTTAGTACTGCTTTTGTGTGGTAATTGTTCTTTATTTTTTACTTTTCATGCTAAACTTGTTTAATTTAGATTTACTTACTGCTACAAACACTTATTTTTACTACTTATACTTGTATTATTTTTGTGTATGGAACCCTGTTATATTTAGTTAAACAGTAATTTTTTTCTCTCTTCATACCTTTTTTGTACGGTAACGTTTTAAACTATTTAAAAATTTAAGATTGGTGAAGGGAGAAACACTTTAAAAATTAAATTTTATTTGTCCTCAAATAAAGTATATTTTAAAAAATTTTTAACATAACATATGGTATGTGGTGTTATTTTTAAAATCCATATTTTTTATTATTATGAATGTTATAGTAAACTAAGTAAAAACTCTTAGTGATTAAGAATAACTATGAAGTAAAGATATTTAGTATATAAGTATAGGAATATTCTTTTACTTTTCATAGTAAGAAATATTGTATTTTCGAAACACAAATGATCTTAGATTTAGACTTTAGAAAGAATTTCATAATCTCTGAAAAATTCTTTTTGGTACCAAGTTAAGAAATGTGAGAAGTTTTTAACTTTAGGAAGAGGATATTCAAGTTCAAAATAATTATAGGCTATTCAAATATAGTAATCTTAACATGAAAAAGAAAAGAAAAAGAAAGGATTGAAAATGATCCTGAAAAAAAAACAAAAAAGAAGAGAAAAGTAAAAATGAATAAAATGTGAGGAGAAGCTTGAGGAGATGCATAATTAAAAATTGGTTTCACTTGAATTATCTTAAAGGAAGAAACTTACTTACACTTTTGAGCTTATTCTTATTTTTAAATATGTTAGTCAAATCCTTACTAGTAGAGTTCTCATATAATTCTAACATTAAATCTACCTAAGATTACTAAGTCTTACAAACTACAATTATTTTTGAAATGAATAGAAAATCAAAATTCTTAACTTAAGTACTAGTTATTCGTCATCCTTAGTTCTATCCTACATTCTTGAACATTTTTCTAAAGGTTTTACTATCACCTTAAAATGTTTATCTCTATAAATAAATTTTATACTCATTTTTAAGAAAATTATGCTTTAATGAAAGGTATTTTGTGTGTTTTTTATTTCAAGTACAAGAGATGGAGGTCAAAAAGAAATATGAGCAAAAATGGAGCAAAATAAAGTCAAATAGAGCTAAGGAATAAAACATAACCTGGCGCTTAAGTGCCAGGTAGTTAAAAGAAGCTTTTAAAAGGCTAGTTCCTAGGTGCCACAGTTAGGCTCCTAGGTGCTAAAAACTGTTTGGACTTCTGTGAAATGCATTCAAATTAATTTTGAAGAGGCATTGGAAACAATTCTCAGTTTTTTTAAGAGCTTTATTCAAAGACACAATGGGATGGTCGAAAAAAAGTTTTTAGAGAAGGGTTGTTGAAGAAGGCTTTCGCATGAGGCTCTCTTCTAGCGTGTGTGGGTGTGGAGTGAGTTGGAGTGCGTGTGAGAGTTTTTATAGTGTGTGTTTTGGTGTGTCTATGAGAGTAAGCTGTCAAAAGAACTTCAAAAGATTTGCTTGGTAAGAAGTCTCAGATAATTATTTTGTATTTGTGTTTAAGTTTTGTTTTATTGTGAAGAATTATTTTAAAAATAAAAAACATGTTTTGTTGTGTTGTTCTCATGACATATGAGTAGTTTAATTTATCTTTCTCTTTAAAATAATAAGTAATCATGTGTAGGATTAGAATTATTTAAGATTTCTCTTATTCCATACTTGTGATGTTTCATTACTTTGTACTCATTACTTTGTACTTATTACTTTGTACTTCATTTACATTTTCAATCTAGCCAATAGAATGTTAAAACCTGTTGTGAATCCATAATCACCCAAAAGGGCTATGAGTTCCTCAACTAGTAAGAATCACATTAATCTCATGGATGAGAAGGTAATCCATGGGTTAGTGAAAATAGATAGAGATATAAGTTTTGATGTGCGTAAATTGGTGAATCTATAGTAAAAAGCTAGAGCCTTTATCAGTTTTATCTAGTGTCGAAACCTAATGACTGGTTAATCATATAGAAAGGGCATGGTGGGAAATCTAGAGGTGAAAGATTAGAGTCTATCTAGTATAACTTACAAATTAGGAACTTACTCTAGGTTAGCAGAAGTTCTTTATGCACTCGAGAGAGGGTAAACAATAGGTATGCTCCTATTTGGCATTTTAATTTTAAACATTTGATTCCCACACTAACTATGATCTCGATGCATGGGAAAAAAACTTTTAAATAATCTGAATTATTCTTTATAAAATTGGTTTAAAATCTCTACATTTTATTTAAGCTTTAAAATAGAACTTTGTAGCTTTTTTTACACCTAATCTTGCTACCATATTTCCTAGATTATTGTCTGAAGTTTATGTTAAATTTTAATAGGTTTATAAAAGAAGTTTTGGGATAGAAAGATTTTCACCTTCTTTGTGGGATCGATAATAGAGTTTTAAAAGAAAATCATTTGTTACACGAAACAATATGTATACTTACATAGTACCCATAGTGTCTAAACTATTTATCAAATTCTAAGTTCTATAACTTATCTATTGAACACACCAGCCTCAAAAATATATTGGATCAATTTTTTGTCCATCTTTTGAAAACTAAATAACATCGCAATTGCGGGTCAAGCAATCATCGTGCCTTGTGTCGCTTCACCCTCACAGTTGGCGACTCGAGCCACTAGAAAGTAACACGTCTGTGACCATTGACTTTGCTGCCTATTTGATGTCAGAGCTCTAACCACTGGTAGAGAGATGACTGTGATGTGACATATAGAGACCCATTGTTTAGCCAATATCATAAAAAAAACATGTCGATTGTATTGCTTTTTTGTGTTGCAATATTTATTTCAAATATTTTCATACCTATCTCACATGTTTTTTTTCTTTGTCATTCAAAGCATGGCTTGTAAGAAACGTTGGTGTGTGGTCTGTATACCAAGAGCTTGGAGCAAGTGGTGAGGACTCCTTAAGACGCCACAAAGGAATAGCCCCTCTAACTTAATGAATTTCCTTCATAGAGTCCTTTAGGTCTAGATGTTAGAGGATTTAGGTTATAATGTTTGTGTGCTAGAGAAAAGCCCTATATGTTATGTGCTTTGTGATCCCCCTAAAAATAAAAGATCAAAACTTGCCCTTTTATTTTTTGCCCAAAATCTAAAAGCCAGGATTGTAGAAATCTTACATTTGCTACGATGATTTCATTCTTGCAATTGGAAGAATGTGACTTGCTTTTTGGTTTTGGAGAATG
The DNA here is from genome assembly GCF_001263595.1 of Phalaenopsis equestris. Classification (NCBI taxonomy): domain Eukaryota; kingdom Viridiplantae; phylum Streptophyta; class Magnoliopsida; order Asparagales; family Orchidaceae; genus Phalaenopsis; species Phalaenopsis equestris. Next base: position 12,314 of record NW_018253077.1, read on the forward strand.
GAAGGTCTCACAATTTTGATGTTCTCTAGACCACAAAAGTTTTCTCCTACAAAAATCTTTTATGTCATGAAGATGCAGGTAGGTCACCTCACGTGACGAGCAGTTGATACTCCTTATTACCATCCTACCATAGAATCCAGTGAGGCATCATGGATGAGTCCAATTTCTTGGCAAACTTAATTTGTCTCATTTTATGCAAGTGTATGAGTTCATATTCCTTGCATTGCTTGATTTTTTAAAATTTCATAACAAAAATAATCTTATTTGCATGCATTATTGATTAGCCAAACATCCTTTCTCACTTGATCTATATCATCATCAATTCAATCAATTGGTCACCACCTGGCTAATAGACTTGATCACATTTTTGCTATTCAATTGAACATCCACCATTAGTCAAACTGTTTCATCTGACCCTTTTGTTGACCCAATCGATCAACTGCCATTAGAAGGATCAATTTAATTTAACCTTTTTTATCAGCTCGACCAATTGAAAATCATTGATCAGATTTCTTCGTCCAATCACCCTTTTGTCAACTCAAGTGATTGATTGTAGTGTCTTCATCAACTCGATTAAACTTTTTCATCAGCTCAATCGATTGATCACCAAAAATTTGATTAGTTCATTCGACCCTTCCCAAGGCTCGACTAACAGGTGATAGCAACAAAAATTGATTGATTAACCACATCTACAGTTTAATCGATCAACCATCCATAGCTATATCATATTGATCAATTCCACTTGAAAGTCTTATGATTACATGCTTGTCTCATACTGTTTTCATAAAATCATTCACAACTGCACCCCTAAGTGCACTTGTGAACTTTCTTCGCCATTTAGTTTTAGTTGGTGTCTATTTTCCACCTGTGGGCAACACTTTGTTTTGGTCTTCTTCACATTCTCAATTGTGGTCATGTGTTACACTCTCAGGTGTTTGCACTTACACTTGTGCACCTTTACATGTGTGCTTGCAGAACATATTGTATGTTTAGATTCATGTGTTTATGTTATATGGGTAACTATTCTTGCACACTCACCTTTGACACGCTCGTGTCTTCTCTAGGGATGGCTTACAAATCAAGCCTACACATTGTGTGATCTCCATTAACAAGTCACTCCTCCCACAATCATTTTCGACACTCACGTGTCTTCTTAGAGTCATTGGTCCTCTCACACTTACTCTAAAAATTCATGTGTCTTTCTTGGGTACACGGCTCTCACCAAGCTCAAGCTAGTCTCCTCAGCCTCCGAACCTATCTGGTACATGAGCCGAGTAGCCACATTCATTGTGACAACACCCCACACTATCATGAGCATATTCCTTGCTTAAGAAATGTGTCTGCTTGTTTTCTTGATTGATGCACCATATTTTGTATGTTTTTTTTTCATTTGAATGTGTTTTTGGTCATTTTTGGGGCAAGTTTTAATTGCACCCGGTGATGTCCTATAACCTAGGTGGCTAAGCACAATACCACTTTTGTGTCATAATCACTTTGCATCTACATGTGTTGTCTCGATCTTCTCGATACTGAAATTGGTACAATAGCTGAGTGACACCCTGTTCGTTATAATGCGACAGCTAGTGCTACCCATAAGAATGCATTGGTGGGCAATACCAACTATCACAGTGTAACTAGCATGTGTACGTTGTTTTAAGGTTCCAAGGGGTCTAATGGGTGCCACTTAAGATTTTATTTTTTTATGAGCTATTTTGAAGTATAAAAATTTACATTTTTATTACTTTATTGATTAAAATTTCAAAATATACTTTCAAAATACTTGGATATCTAGCTTAGATTATATTTTAGAACCTGCATCTAGTGGTAGGTCTTTAACTCCTTGAATCCTTAGATCGGGACTGGAGACAGCGACTCTGTCAAAAAGTACAGCAACCTTCTAACTTAAATCTGTACTCACTTAGATGTTGTGATAGAAAATAATGTTATATGGTGTACTAGGCTAAGAGGAGGGTGGTAGGAATTGGTTTTTGATGTCCTTCTTATAGTTCTCCTTTGGTTTGGTTTCGATAGCCTGAAATCACTTTTATGCTACTTTGAGTATTTACTAGGTTTGAGACATGCACACTACCATCTTAATGGAAATTTTCTTATAGAGAGCATGCTTAAGACACACACACTTGTAACAAGGAGGAGTAAGTAATGATTTGATCACTAACACTTTTCTGCAGGTGTTGTTAAGCTGCTCCCACCAGGCATGGCCCATATGCATGACATGTAGGTAGCTTTATGTACTAACCTTATTTTTATACAATTCAATTCTTTTTTTACTTTTACAATGTATTTTTTTGAGTCATTAGGAGAGTTTGTATTAGAAATAAGGTACAAGCACGAGTTCCAAGTTGACAGACAAAAGAAACTATGTGACATGGACCAAGAGCTATTTACTAGTATCACGTAACATAGTTTTAAATCTCATTAATGACTAGAATAGGATCTAGTGTGTACATATATGATTCCTGACCACCTTATATCATTTTAGGGATATGTTGCCAACCCAACGGGACCTGACCTTTTATATATTTTTTTTATTTAGCTTTCTTTACCTTTTTGTTTATTAAGTGTAATTGCTAATTCTACCCTTTCTATCTTGTGGATTGAGTGGGAATCATGTGAATCACCTAGGCTCCTTAGGACCAAAGATTAAAAATTTTCTATAGAATCCTAAAAAAGATTAAGATTAATGAAAATAAAGGATTTTAAAACTCAGAATTTTAGAAATCTATACTTTTTTGTTATGAAGTCTTCATGTCATATTTTAAATGGGTTGCATAGCATGGCCTTCTATCAAGTCAGAATTAATAGGGCCTCCACACTTATGAATTATTAGAGAATGACATTGTACTTGCAGGTCCTTATATGAAGTTCTCATGCTTCTTCAACATAACTAGCCCAGCATAGATTTTAGCTTAGTTGATTGTCTAGTGCTCTTAGGGTGTTAGAGGCTTCCCCAAACCAGACATGGAGTAAGTCCATCCTTGAGATTTTAATGAGCTTTATAGCTAGACATCTTCCCTCTTATCCACTCTAGCAGCATTCTCACCAGTTTGGCGGGAATAAGTCTCATCTATGCTCTTCCTTCCTACATAGGGTCATTTGATTATAGTCTCCTTCTCTTGATCTTAACTATTAAGGTCTCCTTAGATGACACGTTTCATGGATTGCTGATAAGGGGACCTTCGATTGTGTTGGCAGTCATCAACATGAGAAAGTGGTTTGATTAAAATATATTTAATTTAATATATATATATATATATAAAATGATGGTGGCGGCTGAGGAGGGAAGTGTTCTGCTAGGGTTTCTGGAGGGATGAAGTTTGGAGGCTGCTGGCTGAAGAGGTGCTCTAAGGTGTTTGTTTGTGGATGTTATTTCCTTTCTGGCTTCTTCTCCAAGTAGAGGTGGATCTTTGAGTGTATTTTCTGCTGGATTTTACTGTTCCATTGGTTCTCCCCTTGGCTACTCTATAGTTGTTGGTCTCTGTTCAGACATGGCCACACCTATTGATGCTGCCACTGACTCTCTTTGGATGAAGGAAACTTATGCTAGGGTTGTTGGAAACTCTACTAATGTTTTACAGTACTTGGATCATTTGGTTTTCCCTCAGGAATTTCATGACACTGCTGCAGGAAAAGGAAGCTGCCCTTGCATCCATCCACTTGGATCCAAGGAGGGAGAAACTGTTGTGTTCTTTACCAACAGAGAAATAACCTCTCTAAAAGAAGATGTGAAGTTTACCTTAATAGGGAAGTTTCAATTGTGACACCCAAGAATGGAGCTAATTAGAAATTTCTTTGAATCACTTAAATTTATTGGTAATTGGAAGATAGGGCTGTTGGATGGAAGGCATTTACCCATCCAATTAACTATTGAGGAAGACTATGCCAGACTTTTTGCTAAACAATCTGTAATCATTGCTGGAACTACAATGAAAATTGTAAAATGGACCCCTGACTTTGATCCAAGTAAAGAACCACCAGTTGTTCTTATTTGGTACAAATTCCCTGGGCTTCCACTTTCTTTCTTCAAATTGAATGCACTGTTTAACATAGGGAGAGCTCTGGGAACACCTTTGAAAGTTGATTCACCCACTTACAACAAAGCCAGGCCAGCATTGGCCAGAATACAAGTGGAAAGAGGCATCACCCTCCCTGAAGTGAAAAGAATCTGGATTGGCTCAGATAATGATGGTTTTTGGCAAAATATTGCCCCTGAACAGAAGCCTTATTACTGCCAACACTGTAGAATGTTTGGCCATACAGTTGAAAGATGCTACAGAGTACATCCACCAGTTAAGAGAAACACTGGTAAAGATTATAAGGAAACAGGCAATATAGCACTACAAGCTAAAGCAAATTCTACTAAAGATACACAGCTGAACAACAGGAAGGATGACACTCAAAGAAATAAAGATTCACTCCCAATCACTAAAGAAAAATCTTCACCAGTGGAACCTTCAGGTGTGCCAACAGAAGGTTCCCCTACAAACAGAAACAATGGGACTGCCTCTACCAATATTATCAGAAAGGAATTTCAAGAAATCACTACAGTCACACCCTCACCTTCCCCTATAGGGGGAGAACAGTCAGAAATTCATAGCATGGCACCTGAGGATCAGATCATTGCTGGTATTCAACAGGCAATAGAAGATGATTGGCAGGTACAAACAGCTAGAAGAAAAAGAAAACAAACAAATGAAGTTCAGAAATTACAGCTGGGAGGATCTAAACAGGGTGAGAGTAAAATCAATCTCAAAATTGGTTCTCCCCATCTACATAAAGGAAGAACCAGGTCAAGATCACAACCCTCATTACCAATCCAACAGACAAATGATTAATATCCTTTGTTGGAACATTATAGGAATTGACAATCCCCTCTCCCTTAAAAGAGTCTCCACAAATATAAACCTTGGTGCATTGTGATCCTAGAGCCTATGGTTCACAAAAACCATCAAAAGCTTACCAAGAAATTCCCTAGATTCAGTAACTATGCTAATATCAATAATAAAATCTGGATTTTTTGTAGAAAAGAAATCAGATGGAATATTATGGTCAATCATCAACAATTTGTACATTTTAAGTTTAACTTTGGTGGCCATGTGGGATTTGCTACCTTCATTTATGCAGGTTGTAGCAAGGAAGCTAGAAAGTAGCTGTGGAGTTGCCTGTCAGATATCAGTCAGCTGATGGATTCCCCCTGGATTGTGGGGGGAGACTTTAACAGCATTGCCTCTACTGCTGAAAAAATTGGGGGTAGAGCCCCTGACCTTAATAAGATGAATATGTTCACTGATAATATCCACAGGGCTGGATTGTTTGATTTGGGATACAAAGGTCCTGCTTTTACTTGGAAGAGGGGAAAAATCTGGGAAAGACTTGATAGGTGTCTGGTCAATGATAAATGATATAATCATTTCCTTCTCACTTTTGTTACTCATCTTAGCCTTGGTGGTTCTGACCACAGACCCATCCTTATCAGCATCACCTCCTCATAAAATACAGCTTCCCCCTCCCCATTTAGATATCTAAATATGTGGTCTTCTCATCCCTCTTACAATCCTTTCATTGCCAATCTTTGGTTTGGAATGGGATTACACGGGATTACACATTCTGATCCTATTATCAAACTCAGCCTATTACAGATCAAAACTGCTAAAGCACCGAGGAGTTGGAGTTGGGAGACTTTAGGGCATGTCCTTACAAATGCGCAGGAATTGGAGAAGGAAGTCCAAAGAATAAAGCAACTTGAACAGGAGGGTTTAGCTGAGGAAAAAGACCTACTAACTGCCCAAAATAAGCTTCTTACTGCCATTGAGTACCAAGATCAATATCTAAAGCAAAAAGCTATGATGCTGTAAACTACTTCAAAAAACTGTTGACTCAAGAGAATAATCATAGATGCCCCATTGATCCAGAATTGTTCAGTGATGATAAGGATTACACTGCCAATCTAAAACTAGCTGATATTCCTGATGAAGGGGAGATTTGGAAGGCTATTAACTCTATTGATAGTAGCAAAGCAGCTGGTCCTGATGGTTTCACAGCTAAGTTTTATAAGAAATCATGGAACATTATTAAGCCTGAAGTGATTGATGTTGTAGCCAGTTTCTTTCAAGGAAATAATCTCCCAAAGTATTTCAGTGCTTCTACATTTGTGCTGATCCCCAAATCAGAGATACAAACCACATGGAATCACTTCAGACCCATTTATCTAACCACTGTACTCAGCAAAGTGATCAGCAAAATCGTTGTCAATAAACTCCAACCTCATCTTGAACATATTATAAAGCCCAACCAGACTGCATTTGTGAAGGGGAGATCCATTATTGACAACACTCTATCGGCATAGAAACTTCTGCATGACCTGAATAAGACCTGCAGAGGTGGCAATCTGATATACAAATTGGATTTGAAAAAGGCTTATGATACTATAAGCTGGGGATTCATCTTGGATGTTCTTGTTGCTTGAGGATTTCACTCTGACTTCTGCCAGCTGATACATAGATGGCTTCACAACAATGATAATTCTATTCTCATAAATGGCAAACGCTTGGGTTCTTTTACTGCATCCAAAGGTTTGAAGCAAGGGGGTCCCCTATCCCCCACTGTGTTCATTATTGCAATGGATTATTTGTCTAGAATGCTTGATGACTCCATCCCAAATCAAAACTATACTATTTACCATCATAGATCCAACATTGCCATCACTCACTTGATCTATGCTGATGATATCATGGTTTTCTCTAGAGCACACAAAAATGCTGTTAGGAAAGTGTATCAAACTCTTCAAAGATTTCAAACGCAGTCTGGTATGTGTTTTAGCTATGAAAAGTGACTGTTGATCTTTAATAAGCATACTAAACATAACTGCAAACAGTGGGTTTCTAGCTATACTGGCTTCTCTAACTCTCAGCTTCCTATCAAATATTTGGGAACTATGCTGCTTACTGGTAGGACCAGGCAAATTCAATTTGAAGATGTCATGGATAAGATCACTACCTACCTCAATGGGTGGACTCACTCCTTCCTTTCAAATGGGGGCAGAATCACTGTATCGAAAAGCATACTAACTACTTTCCCCTCTTATATCCTACAGGTGACTAACATCCAGAAAAGTACTCAGATACAGATTGAAAGAGCTTTTAACAGATTCTTATGGTCTGGACAGAGGCAGTAGATGCATTGGGCTTCATGGAAAAAAGTAGCTAAACCTCAACTGGCTGAGGGAATTGGGTTTAAGGGAATCAATCAGCTATTCCAAATAAACCTATGTAAGCTTTGGATTAAATTTAGAGCTCAGACTTCCCTGTGGGCTCTATTCATGAAGGGAAAGTATTGTAAAAATCAGCACCCCACCCTTGTTGAAAGGAAGTTAGGGGATTCTAAAATTTGGGGCAAAATGCTTCATATAAGACACATTGCTGAAAACTTATTCATTTGGGATCTGGGGAAAGGAGACTTAAATTTTTGGCTGGATAAATAGTGCCCTAAAGATTGGTTGTCCACTATTAGTAACAACCCAAACCCTGATCTCAAGGTGGCTGACTGTTGGGTGGATGAAGATTGGTAACTACTTAAACTTTCAGAAATTCTACATGCGAACTCCATAGAAAAAATTGCCAGCATCAACATCAATAGAAGTAAACCAGATAAAATTTTCTGGCAGTCCTTCTCAAATCAAAGCCTTACTAAAGCCATTTATTCCAAAATCTTCCAATGGGAACATCTATCCTGGAGCAAAATCATTTGGAGTAACTATCTATCCCCCCCTCCATGTCCTTCTTCTGTTGGAGGGTCTTTAACAATCTCATTCCTACTGATGGTATCCTTAAACTAAAGGGGCTGAGAGAACCTTTTGTATGCAAGTTCTGTAATCAGGAGGAGGAATCATTGCTACATCTTTTCTTTAAATGCAATTTTGTGCAGGCTGTATGGCATCAACTGCTAACCCAATTGAACATTGACAAAAATCTCTTTACCTGGGATAACATCACCACTTGCTGGCAGTCTTGGAACAATTGGAACTATGCTCCAATACCTCTTATTGCTGCATGATTCACTTGGATGGAAAGAAATAAGGTTAAGTTCGAAGAAGGCAGACCAAAAACTGAGAGGGTAGTCATAAACAGCATTTCTCACCTTAATAAGATGATTGAATACAAAAGATTTTCCAACATCTCCAAGTCTTACTCTTTGGGACAACCTGACAAGAAATATGTTCATAGGTTTTTTTGGAACCCTCCTGATCATCAAACAGTAAAGGTAAATACTGATGGAAGCTTCAATAAGACAGGTGCAGGTGTTGGGGGTGTCTACAGAAATCACCTTGGGCAATGTCTATTATACTTCCACATCCCCATTGAGGCTACTGATGCTGTTGAAACTGAACTAATGGTTGTTTATTGGGCTTTGAAAATTGCCAAAATGGCTAGCTGGACAAAATTATGGGTTGAAGTAGATTCTACTGCTGTTATCAAGATATTGAGGGATGATGATCTTATACCCTGGCACCTTATCTATTGGACCAAAAAGATTAGAGAAATTTCATCACTGATAAATGTACAGTACACTTTTATCTTTAGAGATGGCAATCAGCCAGCCAATTGGCTTGCCATACAAGGGTACAATTTACAAGAGTTATCTGTTGTTGTCTCCCCTCTTCGTACCCTTCAGTTTCTACTGCAGGGTGACAGGTTAAAGGTCCCATATTTCAGAATTGCTAACTAAGAGCTAACATGATTGTTCACTTCCTGCTATGATCTCTCTCTCTCCCTCTCCCTCTCCCCCAATCTATTCTAAGGTTTTCTGTATTACATGCTAGCTGGGATCTATGTCTTTCCCTGGCAAAATTTTGTTGTTAACATAGATTGTATTGATTTTTTGGGAGTACTTATGATTCCTGTATTGAATCATTAAGTCTCCATTTGTCTTTCCCATCTTGTAACCCTCTTTTATCAACATGTAGGGAGATTTATACATCTCCTTTTTTTTAAATATATATATATATATATAGATATATATATATAGAATGGTGCTGGCGGCTGAAGCTCTGCTAGGGTTTCTGCGACCATGAATGCAGCTGGCCTACTTTCTGGCTGGAAACTCCTTCTTGCTGGGTGAATTTGTGGTGGAGTAAGTTTGGAGCTGCTTCTAAGCTTACTGAATCTGTTACGGTTCTCTTTTCTGCTTCCCGGGCTCATTTATTTCAAAAAGTTATTGTTCTATTGTTGTTTTGTGAGGGTTTTTTCAAAACCCTCCCAATGGATAATCCTATTGATCTTAATACAAAAATTCTGTGGGCAAAGGCCACCATTGCAGATGTTGTAGGAAAGAGCTCTGACTTTCAAGGTGATGTTGAACATATGGTGTTCCTTAGTTCTTACCATGAAGGTGTTAGAGATAGTGAGTTCCCCTTCATTAAACCTCTTACTAAGAAGGCTAGCAAAGTGGCTACTATTTTTTTTTATGCTAATATTTCCTCGTTATCTTTGTACTTTAAGTTTATACTTATTGGTAAATTTCAATATGGGCACCCTAAGATGGAGGCAGTGAGAAAACACATTGAAGATTTAAAGTTACGTAGTGATTGGAAGGTTAGTTTAGTGGATGGAAGACATATGTTCATTCACCTTTCTAGGGCGGAGGACTATGCAAGAATTTTCTCCACACATATTCTTTATATTAAAGGTATAGCTATGAAGATCCTAAAATGGACTCCTAATTTTTTATCCTAACCAGAACCAGCCATTGTGCCTATTTGGTTCAAGCTGTCAGGACTAAAACTTCATTTTTTCCATCATAGTATGTTGTTTACCATTGGTACTGCTTTGGGCAGGCCACATAACCTTGATGTCCCAACTTATAACTTGTCTCTCTCCTCAGCTATAAGATTATTGGTGGAGAGAGACATCACACTGGCTGATGTTGATGAAATTTGGTTGGGTACTACCCATAATGGCTATTGGCAGATGTTGACCTCACTTTTGGTTGAGGTTTAGTTTTTTCCTCTTTAGTAGCCTAAGGTCTAGCCATAGGACTTTTCTATTAACTATTCTTAGAAAAGTAGAAAAAGCACCCTCACAACTAGAAATTCTACCATCTTCTTTGCTCAATTTGAAGTTCCACGTATTGATTCTAACCTCTAATTACTTAGTAGGTGGGGTCACTATAAGGGAAACTCAAGATGAGTCACCCTTCGGACTGCTGGACCTTAAGGTTGACCCTGGGTGTTGGTCTGGATCTAAGGCACTCACTACACTCATCTATACTCACAATCACTCATAACCCTAAACTCAAATTTATAGCCTAGGTCCCTTGATCTTTTTGGGATACTCATGTAGATGGTCCCCTAAACCTACCGGCCCTAGGGCTATGGGTTGACTAAGACCAGTACATAGAGGACCCAAAATGGGATTTCCTTTGGTCCATGGCTCATTTAGGGTGATTAGTTACCCAATTCTATCAAAAATACCTTTCTTGGCCTTTTGCCCCTAAACACCCCCAAATTGCCAAAATACCCCTCCATAGCATAAAATTTCAAAAATTCAAAACATTCCTAGAAAATCTCAATAAATTAAATATTCCTAATTTCATTTTTCTCAACTATCACATGACCCAATTTGTCCAATTTGACCATATTTAACCAAAGCCCACAAATTTTCCTTTAAGGGCCCAAATTTCCACAAATTCAACTCAAATGTCCATCAATTTGATCTCAATTGACCACAATTCCAATACTAAAATCAAAATAACTTTTGATATGGCCTAGTTAAACCAAATCCAAGCTTAATTGGCCCATGATTTGAGCCTAATTCTAATTTAGGTCAAAACCCCAATTTTGACCATATGACCTAATCTCACCAAATTGAATGCATACCCTAGTCAATTAGCCCCAATTAATGTTACACAATCTTCATAAAATTCCTACATATCAAAATCAACTATCAATTGGCCTTGGTGAAGCCTCAAATCCATTTGATTTTGGCCTAAATCCTAAATTTCCAAATTCAGCCCCAAATTGGCTAAGTCCCCAAATTTCACCCAATTGATTCACGCTAAGTCCCCAAATTTCACCCAATTGATTGCATTAACCCCAAAATTGGCATCCAATTCATGTTTAAGGCTCTTCATAGGATCCCTAATGACCATTTACAACAATCAATTTGGACTTAACCCAAGGCTACCCCAACCTAGATCCAAGCCTACCCCAACATGACAAAATTGACTAAAATTCAAAATTCCCTCAAATTGACCCTTCAATTGAGCTCAAAACCACTTCCATCCTTCACCAAAGTTGTTCCTTATGATAATATACACCAAATTCAACATTGATTTGGCTCAATTGACATGGAAAACCTAGATCAAACCCAAGATTTCATCATTTGCACCCACTTGGACCCATGCACTAAATGTGACCTAACCACCATAAAGGCACCAAATTAACTCCCCCAAAGCCATTAGTTGGACCTAGTGACCAGTTCAAACACCATGAAACCACTTGAATCAAGCTATGGACTAAAGGTCCCCCAAATTAAGGGATACTGTTTCCAACAATGCATGTGCTTGAGATATCCTTACCAAAATTAGGTATCATTGCACTAAATTGTTGTGACATATTCCCTTGGGTTCCCTAAGCTCCTAGCCACCTCTCCCTGGCCGGTCGGCGAGACTAGTGGCCAAAAAAGTTCAAAATGGAGAGCCACCCCCATGGCACCTCACCCAAATCAAACCTAGAGGCCACCTCAGCCAAATTAATTGATGGAGCTCCTCTGCCCTCCACCTATGCACCACAATGCACCCAAACTTATGCCCTGAGAGCCACCCGATGGCCATTTTTATAAAAAAATCCCCTCTAAGACCCTGGGAGGTGTGCTGAAATTTTCTCAGAGAGGCTTCTCCAAACTTCTCACAGAGCTTCCTTAAGATCCCCTCAGTGCATTTCAACTATTTTCCCCTACTAACTCTCATTGTCGGAGCTCAATTTTGAGTTTGAAACCTTACCGAAAACCAGGACAGAACCTAATACACCTCCACAGTCCACGAAACCTAAATTAACTGCACCCACACCTTCATAATAGTGAAAGAAGATAAAGCCCCATCATAAAGCCCCATCAAATCCCCATCCCCCTTCCACAGAGCCTCTTCCATAGCTCTAGACCAACACTCGAATTTGAGCTTGGTTCAATCCACACCTAGGCCTTATACCAAAACTAGGGAGTCAATCCCTAGTCTCCTTAGACCCTAAGGAATGTGCCAAGAACCTCTGATTGAAGCTTCAATTCTCAGAGCAAAGGTATAAAACCTCACCTCCTCCCGAGCCTATTTCGATTCTCAATTTGCTGAACGTTAATTTGATTGCTTAATTACCATATGGATGTGTTCTTCTCACTTAGACAAGTATATAGGATCAAACCCAAAGTGATTTGGTTGACTCTAGGCTGAGATCTTAGGGTTTTAGTGTGGACGGTCACGGGATCAATCTATCGGGGATGATGACAGGGAGCCGTTTGATCAAGCGTGTATGGAGTGGAAGGAGGAGATCAAGCTGGACAGCGCTTCGGGACATAAATCGCGGGCCGAGTCAGCAGCTACGTGGACGGCGGTGTCCAACCAAAGCGCGCCACTCATGCCTTCGGAGCTGCCTAGGATCTAATTAGTACGCGCGATTTAAATAGATAAATAGGGATTTTTCTTATTTATTTAAATACCCCTAACTTAGAAAATTCATAACTTTATATAGAAAAATCAAAAAAATAAGATAAAAATACCTCTTGCTCAGTGAACAGAGAACAAAAATGTGGAATAAATTTCAAGTGCATTTGATGCATATTTTATTTTTAGTTCATTAAACACTATTTCAAATCATTTGATTCTCCATGCATATTGACACATCACCTTGGCTTGAAATTTTGGCATGTTGTAGCCTCTACCAAGGGGAAACACCCTCTAATTTTTCTAAAGTGAGAGGAGGTTTCTGAACAGAGATCCATATTTTTCAAGTTTTTGCACATTATTTACTTAAAATAATCATAAAAATTAGCATGTTAATTAAAAAATTCCAAGAAAATTTTGATTTCAAGAAAATTTTGGAAGGTCCACTATGACCAGAAAAGCTTTTGAAAATAATTTCATGGGTCAAGTCATTTAAAATATACCAAATTTTCACAAACCTTAAATCAATAAGATAATTAATTTTGGAAAATATAAACATTTAAATGAATTTATTTTTAGTCTCCACTATGGCTCCTGATCTAGATTACTCTCGATAAAAATTTCAAAATATTTTGAGTTTATTTGATAACTTAAGTTGATTTTTAAGGATAAACATTACTTTGGGCATTTAAATGATTTTTAAAACATCTAAATACAATTCAAAAAATTATGAAACTTAATTTTTTTAACTCTCTGTGATTAGGGGAATTTTCTGAAAATAAAATCATATTTAAAATAAAAACTTGACTTTTAACCTATTTTAAATATTTAAATAATTAAAAATTCCTAAAAATCACAATAATAATAAAACTCATGAAAATGTTCTAAATTTATTTCTAATCACTTAGGAACAATTAGAGTATTTTTCCTGGTTTTTTAAATAAAGATATTGAATTTTAAAGCTTAAAAATGATTTTTAAAGGCTAAAAATGAGTTTTTATTAAAATAATTCCAATAAATCAAGAAAGTTCTTAAAAATATAAAATATTCTTCTTTGAGTTCTCTGATCTCACGGAGACTTTAAGAAAAAAAAAACTTAGTTTTATCCATTTAAAATATTTTATATTCAATAAATAGCCTAGGATTTAAATTAATTCTTAAAATTTAGATAAAATTCCAAAAATCATGAAATTTGGTCTAAAGATTTCCCTAGTTTAGGTCTACCTCCAGTAAAAATTTCAAGGGATTATAGGTCACCTTGGTGAAGTTAGAAATTTTCTTTGAAAAATCATACTTTTGCCTAAAAATAATTATATAAATTAAATTAAATTTTTTAAAAATCATTTTTTTTCCTTTGATATCTTAATTGACCCATTAGTGAGGTAGGATAAAAATTTCAAAGCCATTTGAATTGAAATTGATAAATTATGTAGTGTTAGAGCCTTAGGAGCAAATGTGTAATTTTTGAAATTTAGCCTTAATTAACATTTAGGCTTAACCTCTGATCTTAATCAATTATTTTGATGTTTGAAACACAAGGAGTTAATTGGTAGAAACCAATCTCACTTTCTTAATTGAAAAAGATAAGTTAATAAATTTCTAAATTATTAAAATTTAGAAGTTTATTAAAATAAAATGAATCATGACCACCTAAAGATTAACCTTTTCAAAGCTATATAAGACACTCACCTAGGTCTTAAGGACTTAGTAGTGACTTAAGTTAAACCAAGTTTCATTTAAATGAGGATTAGAAAAGTAAACATCATTGAAAATTAGAACATCTTTCAAACACTACAAGCCCAATTAGAATTTGGCTAAGTGTTCCAACAATACTAACTTGCCTCATTAAGGGTCTTCACCAACGTAATTTTCAAAATTAAATTATAGATGATAATTACCCTATTCATAGGGATAATTGAGACATCAATGTTCATTGAGCATTAAGGGTATTTACAGGATGAATAATTAAGCAACATAATCAGTTTAAAAGAACCCGGGATTTTCCACCAGACAGCGAGAAAGTAGCATCAACCTGCTGCTTCTTTCCCTAGATCTG
>NW_018253077.1:27045-54728 GCF_001263595.1 Phalaenopsis equestris
AGATCTGTTGGACACCTCAGAGATCCACTAACTTAATATAACTTGCTTGATAAAGTCATCCTTAATTGATGAAATAGGGACCCACGAAGATATGACATAGAGTTAGGAAAACAACCAAAATTTTACTTCCATGTTTCATATAAACTGCCTTAACATGTAATTTATGTTTCAGGTGGTGGAACGAGAAGACTCGCTAGGTACACTTTTACAGTTTTCAACGTTGTCTTTCTTGTACATTCATACTGTACTTTAATACCTGCAAAATTTGCATGCTAAACAACGACGCCACCCTGCATGAAAACTAAAACTATCAGGATAGCCACAAAACCAAAACTAAAATCATAATTAAAATCAACCATGATAAAATTCACCCCCACAAGATTTAAAATATAAAATAACTCAAAGTTTAATCACAAACATCACACAAAACTACAACTTCAACTAAATTAAGACATCTCTATCGGATGATCGGGAACCCCTGGGAGGAGGTAACCGGGAGGAGGTAACCTACGGGAGGTAACCTACGATAGCTAATGAGGCTTCCCATGGTCTAAATGAAATTATGGAACTCACTAAGTTGAGTTTAGTAAATTCATTTGGACTAAGTGAATCCAATAGAAAATAGTGGCGTTGGAATGAGGGAACCGTAGGATCCTAACCGGTGTCACACTAATCAACTTTAATATGCCCTCATAAAATTTAAAGAACTTCAACCATAGGGCCACCTGATTTGACATTATAAATTGACACACTAGAAAACTCAAACTCGTCATGGCAAGGAGCTTGAAGCTAGCATGGTGGGCAACACGACCATCTTCAACAGCAAAACCTGTCTTCCCCAGCTAAACCAATATTTCTTCCTTAGACTTAAACAACAAAGCCATAGGTCTTCAAGGTTTCTTAAGCCTTTGTATAGCTCTGCTATACAATATAAGTCCTAACTCGCTTTAGGATTTTAGAAGATTCCAAGGTTCTCGTTTGTCATGACCTAAATTCTCACATCTTCCAAGCTATTTGTGTGATCATTTCACATGTGATTGTTTCAATGTGATTGTTTCACACGAATGTAAGCCCTAACTAATAAAATTGGCTGGATGATACACTTGAATTTTTCTAATCAAAACTGAAGCCAAACATTAGGATAGCTTGGGAAGACACTGAGGTTCTCCTCTAGATCCATGACATCCCCTAGTTCTTTCTCCTTGCACTCTACAACAACATCAAATTCGAACCAATCCCCTTTAACACCTCTACGTCCGATCTCATTGAAGAGTCCTACCCTTTGAAACACTTTGAAGATAATATTTCTTGATTTTTATCGAGAGCCTTCTTAGGTGGCTTTGGTCATTTATAATGTGATTAACTATAGAAGCATGTCTGAACCCAGCTTAAAATAAACCCTATTTAATTCTTTATATTAAATAGGAGAACTTGTAGGCAAATATAAAGGTTTCCCAGACCAAACGAATGTCATATATTCGTTAATTTAATTGATCGAGTCTCATCCTCAAGTCTTGTGTTTATCCTTTCGATAGATACAGGGTTTGGGGTAAAACGCTCTTTCATTTAAACTATGAAAAATATCGGATCAGTTTGATTTCATACTTTTTTAAACTTCAACGTCCTTCCGAAGCGGGCGACGGGATTTTGATTCCAGTGACCGATAGCTTCTTACGGGCAATAGCTTCTTACCAGTGACCGATAGCTTCTTACGGGCAACTCCCCAACAACACAAAATACTGCCGACAGCAAAAAATTTTAATGGGGCAAAGGCCTTACTATTGCACTGACTGCAAAATGTTTGGCAATACTAATGCCAGGTGTTATAAATTACATCCTAACAATAAACCCAAGCAAAAATGTTCATCTTTTATGACTGTTATAGCTCTTGAACCCATAATTGAGGCTCCTCATCCTACTCCTATAACCCCTCTGCATATTGCATCTGAATCTGATCAAAGACAGGAAGCTCCCTCATCAAGTAAAACTCCTCATAAATCTATATCAACTGGTCCTGCTCAACTAATGGAAACTAATACTCATTTATTTGATCCTGTGGTAATCCGTCTTACACAAAAACAACATTTAAAATTGATTTCTGAAGGACAGGCAGAAAATGCTCCCATTATTCACCTTGATGATCATCCCATTAGGGAGGAGGCTTCACCCTCTCTCTCTCATAGTAATAATATTAATTTGGTGGAAGAGGTTATGGAACAACTTGTTGCAATACCATTATTGGTTAGGGCCCCTTATGATCCCCAGTGAATAATATGAATGTTAATTCCATAGAGGATATACAAGCTAAGTTGGAAGAAGGGTGGCAACTGCAAAAAACTAGAAAGAAGAAAAATAATGTTATCATTGACCCACCAAGAAAGGATTTAGTGATTGAAGCTGGAAGCTCTTACTCTGCTAGAACAAATTCCCTCACCAGGTTCACTAGAGAGAAAGCTAAAAACTCCCATCATGATTAATTTACTTTGCTGGAACACTAGGGGAGTGGCCCACCCCCTATCTTTAAAAAGACCTCTTCATCATAATAGAAAACAAAAACTTTGGTTTTTAGCCCTTCTAGAACCTATGTTTCACAAATAACCTAAGAAAATTCTTGCCCATTTCAATAGTTTCTCACATTTTTCCAATGTTAATAACAAAATATGTTTACTTTGTAGAAAAAAAATATTTTGGTCTGTTCTTATTAATGACCTACAGTATATCCATTTTCATTTTGATATTGCTGGGAATAGAGGATTGGCTACTATTGTTTATGCTAGTTGTTCCAAAACTGCTAGAACTGATATTTAGAAGGGCCTTATTGATATAAGTCAATCTATTTCCTCCCCATGGCTGGTCGGGGGTGATTTCAATAGTGTTGCAGATTTCTTAAAAAAAAGGGGGGGGGGGGGAAGATCTTCTAGTCTTCACAGGTTAACTGAATTTTCTGATAACATTCAAAAAGCTGGCTTGTTTGATCTTGGCTATCAAGGTCCTGCTTTCACTTGGAGAAGGGGAAAAATCTTGGAGAGATTAGATAGATTCCTTGTAAATAATCTATGGCTTCAAAACTATCTGCATAATTATGTTACCATTTTAAGCCTAGTTGGATCTGATCACAGACCTCTCTTGATCAGCATCACTGGTTGTCCACCCACTGCTAGACCTCCCTTTAGATTTCAAAATATGTTGGTGGACCATCCTGACTTTCTTAACCTTATTAAAGACAACTGGGGTGGATATAGTCATATTGATCCCTTCATAAACCTCTGGTTCTTGCTGAAAAAAGTAGCTAAAGCTCTAAAGCATTGGAACTGGACTAAGTTTGGTAATGTGTTTGAGAATGTGGAGTTAGCTGAAAAATAGTTGACTACCTTGGAACTTTGTTTAGAAACTGGTGAATCTGATGATGCATCCTTGTTTGCTGGAGCTGAAAAAGTACTTATGAAAACTGAAAGATTGGAAATCAATCTCAGACAGAAGGCTGTTGTGAGTAGATTTATGGGAGGAGACAGAAATACTAAGTACTATCAGGCTTGCATAAAGTATAAAAGGAAATGTAATACAATTCATAGAATCAAAGATAAAGCTAAAAAATGGCTAACTGAATTTGGGAGCATAGCTGACAGTGGTCTGAGTTATTTTAAGGAACCCCTCACTACTCCTTCTTAGGGATTTACAACACTTGATCAACAAGTTTTTCAACAGAAACTAAATTACACTACTAATCTCCATCTCACTTCCCCCACCTTTTGAAACAAAAGTCTGGGAAGCATTACAAGGTATAGATACTGCTAGAGTTGCTCGGCCTGCTCGGCCAGATGGGTTTACTTGCTCGGCCAGATGGGTTTACTTCTGCATTCTATAAGAAATCTTGGCCAATCTTCAAGAAGGATGTAGTTGATGCTATCAAAAGCTTCTTCTTGGGACACCCTCTCCTTAAGTATTTTTACTCTTCTAATTATCTCCTCATACCTAAAACCACTGACTGCAATAAGTGGGAACACTTCAGAACTATAAGTCTTACTAATGTCTAGTGCAAGTTAATCAACAAGATTATTGTGGTCAGATTGCAACAGCACCATCCACAACTTATAAGGCCTAATCAAAATGCATTTATCAAAGGGAGGTTTATTGCTGATAATGTTCTATTGGCTCAAGAACTCTATCTTGACATCGATCAGCAGTGTAGGGGGGGGGGGAATATGATTTACAAGTTGGACTTGAAAAAACCCTATGATACAATTAGCTGGAAGTTTATTCTACATGTACTCAAAGCAAGAGGTTTCTCACTGGATTTTTGTAACCTCATTTCCAGATGGCTGCAGGAAAATGCTCACTAAATTATGCTAAATGGTCAATCCACTGGTTATTTCACAGCTTCTAGGGGGTCCAACAGGGAGATGCTCTATCCCCATCCATCTTCATAATAGCTACGAATTATTTTTCTAGAATTTTGGATAAAGCACTGCTTAATAAATCTTATGCCAGATATCATCATAAGTCTAATGTGACTGTCACACATCTAATTTATGCTGATGACCTTATTTTTTTCTCCAAAGCAAACAAGGCTGCTTTCAAGTTAATATAACATTGCATTAATCATTTCCAACTGGCTTCTAATATGTACTTTAACCCCTCTAAATGAAAATTATTTTTTTGTAAAAAGGCTAATCCTGCAGTCAAACATTGGATATCACAAGCTACTGGATTCAAAATTTCTTGCCCTCCATTTAAATATCTAAGGGTACCTATTGTCAAGGGCAAAACTAAACAGGTTCAATTTAATGATGTACTTTCCAAAACTGATGCTCAACTCAACTGTTGGACCAATTCCTTTCTGTCAAATGGTAGAAGGGTTACTCTTCTAAAAAGCATTTTAACAACCTTTCCTTCCTACATTTTGCAAGTTTCAGTTATGAAGAAATCTACACAACTACTTCTGGAAAGAAGCTTCAATAGATTCTTTTGGTCAGGTCAAAGACAACAACTTCACTGGGTCAATTGGCAAAAGGTTGCTAAACCAGCCTTGGTTTTAAAGGTCTATTACACCTTAATAAGTAAAACTGTGCAAACTTTGGATTAAATTCAGACAACAACAATCTTTATGGGCTTTATATATGAAGGGAAAGTATTGCAGACACTCACACCCCAATTTCATCAACAGGAAGTTGGGGGACTCTAGAATTTTGACATAGATGCTGAAATTTAGATAGAAAGCTGAGGATTTGTTTTTCTGGGATCTGGGTAATGGATGATTTTATTTTTGGCGGGACAACTGGTGCCCTCAGGACCTGCTACAGCCCAGATCAACTGATATTAATGAAGACCTTCTGGTATCTGAATGATGGACTGCCAACTCTTGGAGTTTAGATAACCTTAAGGCTAGGCTTCCTCCTACTGTTGCTATGTGCATCTCTAAAATTCAGTTCAACAGAAATGCTAAAGAAAATTTGGTTTTAAAGAACTGCAAGTTACAATCCTTGTCCAAAACTATATATGGTAATATGTTCGATTGGGAGACTGTGTCTTGGGGCAAACATAACTGGCATAAGTTCCCGACCCCCTCTATGTCCTTTTTCATATGGAGAGGTATTTTGAATTAGTCCCTGTGAATGACATTCTCAAACTTAAGGGCCTTAGAGGTCTTTCTTAATGTTATCTCTGCCATTCTGATAATGAATCTATCTTTCATTTGTTTTTTAATAGTAAGTTTGCTCAATAGGTTTGGAAGGAGCTCCCAGTTGATCTCCAAGCTAACCTGGTTTCTTTGACTTGGGATACTTTGGAATCCTCCTGGAAGGACTGGTATAAGGTCAAACTATTTACTGTGCCTTGCATTGTTGCTCGGTTTCCCTGGATGGCCAGAAATAAAGCTAAGTATGAAAACTTTCTCCCAAAGGTAGCTCACATTGTTCTTCACTGCAAAGCCTTCATAAACAAATTCGTCACATTTAAGGCCTTTCCTGATCCATAGAACACACTAAACCAGTCTCAAAACATTGAATTTTTCTATGGTTGGGTTTGCATAGAATTTTTATCAAAGGGAGGTGCGGCATTGGTCAGAGTATGGTACAAAGGGCTTACAAGAGGGTACTTTTGATTGAGGAAGTGGTTTTCCAGTCTGCTGAAGCTTGAGAACTATTAATTTGGAGTTTGGTAGAGTTTGAGGAGGGGCCAAAAAATGTCCCGATTTTGAGTGGTGGAATTAAGCTCATGATGTGGATTTGAGTGGCTGAAACTAGTGGGTTTGAGCTTAGGAAGGCTAGAGGAAACTCTGAAAGCAAATTGATAGAGTTTTCCCAAGGAATTAGCAATTCTCTATGCTTGGCCCTAGGTGGGGTGGTTTAAATAGAAGAAGAAGGAGGGCATAATTAGCCAAGCCAGTGGGTACATAGTGTTGCCTAAGTGGAGGACTGAGCAGTACAACAATTCAATTGGAAAGAGTCACATTAGATGGATGTAATTATGGTTCAAGCCATGGTGGATCCCCTCGATTATTTCAGCCACTAAGCTGGCCGGCCAGACCAGGGAAGGTTTTTAGCTATCTCAGGGAAGTTCAGATAATGTTTAATGGTGATTTGTTTCAAGGCTTAATTAGGCTAAGGCATATGTAAGTGGGTTGGCCTTTTTTGGAGGGGATCTCCATGTTTCATGGGACCAATAGTCCATAGCCCAAAACTTGGGTCATTGGGTGATTTGATTAGCTTCTTATGGGGCTTATGAATGACAGATGATTAAGCTTTTTTAGTGCAAAAAGTTTAGATTAATTTAGAGCTTGGGCTATGAATTGAATTTGGGCTTGACTTGGGCATGGTTTAAAAATAAATTGAGGGGTTGAGAGAATGTCATCAAAAGCTTAGGAAGTCAATTTGATGGAATTGAATTTGTCACATGATTTAAAGTTGATAAAATTTGACAATGGGTCCATTTTTTCTATTTGCTTAGGCTTGGATTTTCAACATGAAGGGTTCAATTGGGCTTGCATTTGTTTTCAACTGAGCTTAGACATGATGAATTTTGATTTGTATTTGAAATTGGAGAAGTTTGGAGTGATATTGGTGGAACTTGGGCGTGAATTGAGAATTTTATGCATTTGGGGGCAATTTGGTAATTTTTGCCATTTTTTGCAAATTTAGGTGCAATTGGTGTCATTTGGTGGTTAGGATTTGTTTAGGTAAGGTTTGGAAATATTTTAGAAATTTTTGCAAATTTTGGGACATGAGGATATTTTGGGAATTTTGGGAAAGTTAATGGTATTTTGGGAATTTAGAAAAAATTTGGTGTTTTGGGCAATTTGAATGGTCTAGAATGGTTTGATATAATTTTTGGGTGAGATTGGTAATTTGACCAATTTTGAAAAAATTAGGGTTCTTGGGCTATTTTGGAAAATTTATGGAAATTAGGGGTAGGAGAGAAAAATTGCATGTTTAGGTGGAATTGGAGCTCATTGGAAATGCTAATCATAAGGACACACCTTTGATGCCATGAGACCACTAGGTACCCATCTTGGATCCTCTATGTGCTGGTCCTAGCCACCTTAGCCAAAAGCGAAGTGCTTGGGGAATGCCCACATGAGTTTAAAAAAGAGTGGGGAAACATGCAAAGTGGAGGTGATTTTAGGGCTTTGTGAATTTGTGTGAGGGGTTTGAGTATTTGTGTGTGTAGATCTAACCAAGACTAAAATCAAGCCATTTAGGGCTAACCCTAACGCTTGATAATCCTATGAGGACTCTTCATGACCTCCACCATGTTGGTTTCAACCTTATAAGTGCTAGAGGTCAAAACTAAACATTTTGAACTCCAAGAAAAGTAAATAATTTTTTATAATTTCTAATGTGGTGAGGTTCTATCACTAGTTCTCTAAGATAGTCAACAGGAAAGTTTTATTGCAAGATTCTATCCTTGCAAGGAAGAAAGACCAGACCTAAACAAAAGATAGGTCAACAAATGGACCCTCAATAGTTATGCTGTGATAGACGAGCACACCACTTGAATTGGTGTTGACCAAAGAGAACAACAACACCAACACAGATGTTCCAATCCAACAAACTTGTAAAACAAATGTAGAATGAGTGAGGAAGGCTTCTGTTGGGGAGTAGTGGGTGAACCCTCAATTAAAGTTATGAAGCTTAGTTATGATATTGGTTCTTTTACCCTTATAAAGGGGCGTTTCATGAATTTAGATAGGCAACATTCAGAATTCCTTGTCGGAAACTCGATAGTCATGTCAAGCCCTATTTGTTTTCAAATTGAATTTCATTTTTCATTTTGATATTGAATTTGAATTAGATAATTTAATTAGATGATGTGATTTTACAAAATATTAAAATTTCTAAAACCAAGATGACCAGGTTGAGATGGAATGCACGAGGACTCATATCCAACTCAATGTCTGGTGAGGAAAAGAAGTGCTATGTTAGGCAGGAAAGCACATGGACTCAAATCCAACCTAATAAATGACAAGTGGTGTTGAGATGAGAATAGGATGCCTTACTCCATTTAAGGGGGTCTCACACTTATCTTGAAGTGCTGAGATGGAATAGGATGTCTTACAGCATTCAAGGGAGTCTCACATCGATCTCAAAGTGTTGAGAATGTTACATTAGGAAATTAAGCAGAGGGACTCACTTCCAACCCAGGAGGTGGCAAAAGGGAATTGGATTTTAGTTATGCATCCTAAGAATGGGAATTAGATTTTAGCTACCGACCTTGAGAATTTGATTTTGCTACATTTGGAATGAAAGCTCAAGAACTCATATCCAACCCGAGAGAATATACAACAAAACATGAATTATATAAAAATAAGTTTACTAAACAATAAAGAAAAGTAAAACAACTTAACTCGATCTCTTCCCCGTAAATTCCTTGAAGTTCCTCTGAATCTCTTCTCTCTTTACAAGAACAATCAAATCTCTCTTTAAAATAAAAATAATAATAAATCTCTCACTTTCCCTCTCTTCTAACAACTCTTAAAAACACTTGCCACACTCTCCCACACTTTGCTACTCACACCTAACTCACAGACTCCTTCACACACAACACAACTTTTTTTGACATAAAAAGTTCTTTTGTAATAGTAGGATGAATTTCCTTAGAGTTTTTATATGTACCTCTTTAAAATCCATCCAAATTCAATGCATTTGTGAAAATAACTGTCTTTGGCGCCTAGGCACTGAAATCTGGCACCTAGGCGCCATCTTCTCTGTATTCTGTTGCTTAGGCGCTATTTCTGGCGCCTAGGCAAATTTTTTAATCTTTTGAAAACGCCACTTTTGACTCCAAATTTTGTCTTTTTTGCATCTTTTAAGCTCCAAATGCATATACTTAGTATACCTGTAATAAAACATGAAAATATCTTTTTTGAAAATGTAATATCACCAAATATAAGCCTTAAATATATATGAAAAGTTGAATAGTTTTTTGGTGTATCAAAATCCCCAAACCATAACCGTTACTCTTCCTCAAGTAACTCATTTACTACATAAAAAGTATGACTTAAAATAGTGAGCATCACTTTAAAACATGTATAGTTTTTTATTTTATAAAGATAATAGTAAGACATTAGAAATGATTTTTAATAACTTAAGTTAAAACTAAAAACATAAGAATATCTAGTACTTAAGTCTAACTGTTTTGATTTCATATTCATTTCTAGAATAATTGTAATTCGTCATATGAAGGATGCTTTGAAGAACTTTATGAAAAAGAACTTCTGGAGAACTTCATTAGTAAGGATGATAATACTTTAATATAATTTTAGAAATGTATTTAAGCCTCTTTCCTTAAATTTATTCAAGTGAAGCAAATTTTTTATTAGGCATCTCCTAAAGCTTCTCCTTACATATATTCTTTTTTCTTTTTTTTTCTCTTTTTTATTTCTTTACGTGTTTTAGGATCATTTTCAATTTTTCACTTTTTCTTTTTTATGTGAGGAATACTATATCTGGATAGCCTTTAATGATTTTTAACTTCACTATCATCTTCTTAAAGTTGAAAACTTCAAACATGTCTTACTCTCAATCCTTTCTTTTTATAAAACACTAAGACTCTTAATATTTTAAAAATACAATTTCCTTTACTTTAAATAGTACACACATAAATTTATTCTCTTATACTAAATATCTTAACTTGTAGAACTAACCTTCATTATTAATGATTTTTACTTAAGTCTACAATCATTTTTATAAAATCAAAAATATTGTTACCTTCAAGTTAACCTCTGATACCAAGATTTATCTTAAAAAAAATTTAAAAATATAATTTATAGAGGATAAATAAAGTTTAGTTTCTTTTAAGAAAAATCATTTCCTTCCGCCCAATCTTAATTTTTTATAGGAAAGCATTTAATACAAAAATGAAGGCAGAAACAAAACATTAAATGCATTTAAATATAACTAGTATATAAGAGGCTTTGAACATGAAAATTTGTAGGTGCCAATTTAAAAAGAACAAGGCATAAAGCATTATGTAAAACATGATATATAAAAATACTTTGTAAGTAAAGGATAGTTCTAAACAAAAAAAACAAATTTAAAAAACAAACAATACTAAAATAAAAACAAACAATCTACATCTAACATCCTTTAAAAGTAAAGTTCATTGACTAACAACCACATGAAAATAAAATCAAACTACAAAAAACAAACAAGAAAGTAAACGACTCATCATCATTCTCTACCTCATCGTCTTCTTCAAATTCTACTTCAGGCTCGTAGGGTGAAAAGCAGGGGCAAGTAGGAAATTCTACATTATGATCACCTCTCAAATACTTTGTCATGCCCTCATTATAAGAAATATCATAATCTACTTTCCTTTGCATGTACTCATCATTATGATAATTCCTATCCTCCAAAGTTCTCATCTGACTTTTGAGAGTCAAAATATCCCCCTGCTCAATAAGTAGCTGCTTGATAAAGTAGTGCGAGATTTAGAAGGTCCAAAAGATGAAGTAGATGTATATCACTACCCTTACCCCTAGCTTTCCATCCATCATGCAACTCATATGTATGAACATTGGGCTTACTGATAGGTTTAAGAGGTTGTATTAATTCTTCACATCAATCATACCCCACTCCTGATTAATCACATAAAAAAAAAATTAAGGCAGGGTATCCTAAACCTTCAGTAGTCCCTCCCCTAGAAAAAGTACATTCATTGCGATAGATGAGAGAATCAATGTTTATTTTCTTCTTTTTTTGAATTCATGAACTTAAAGTAGCTCTCTCCTTAGTTACTTTTCTTAGATGATTTGCTGGAAGGCATTAAGAAGAAATAAAATAATGTCAAGCATTAGATTGAGTATTTAACATAGAAGTAGATAAGTTTACCTTATGGTCATTCTTCACTATCCAAACTCCTCTTCCATCAGTTAGATAAGCAATAACTTCATCTGATACAAAATCAGATGTATCAAATGTAGTATATTCACGATGAATTTCCTCAACCCATGTAACTAATTTATTCATTCCAAAGTGATATCAACATTCTTACCTCGAACAAAAACTTGATCATCCATAGCTTGTAAGAGGTTTCCATAGAATTCCTGGATGATTGAGACAACTGCTACAATATTAAAACAACAGAAGGTTTCCCAGGTTCACGCTACAATCAATCCCTCAATAGGACCGCCAGGATTGTATAATGCTCATTCCTGAATAAGTTTCCTTATCATGAGTTGATTATTATAATGATGATAGGACATGATGTTTACAAATTTTCTCAAGTCACAAGCCTCCTTTCCCTTCATCTTCCTCATTTTACGAGCCATATGAGTTCTTAAAATTCAAAATATTGAACATAATTAGCTATAAAGATAAAGTAAACTCCTATATCAAAATCACTGCTAAGAAGCTTCAAACCTTGGACTCTTGACTAAATTTCTCCAAAATCTCTAATATTTTTATGTTCACATAATGTAGGAAAAATCCATGTTGAGAATAAAAAATTTCTAGGTTAAAGTGAAGCTCTTACCAAAAGAAGATGAAGTCCAAGAATTTCTAGCCCTAAAATCGCCTCAAATCCAAGTGTTTGGAAGCCCTAGTTTGTTTTTCGCCCTACTCACAAGGTAGAAGACGATCCAAAATAGAAAAATGGTAGGTACTACTCATTTTTGTGATTTTAATGAATCAGTCGATTTGGTGCCAACTCGTAAAATTAAATTTTTTGATTTTTTTTTTGTAAAAAGCGTTGTACACCAAAGGACTCCATCTTCTAATTAGTTTAAATTTTATTTAATATTCATAATTAAGTAAATTACTAACATCAAATTTTCACAAAAAACAAACAACTTCACATTTTTATATATAAATCCAAACAGTTACAAATAATTATTTTGAAATCACAACATAAACTCAGCGCCAAATTCACACCAATAACACCTATTGCTGACAGCTAACAAATCATATATTTAAAACAAACACAATAAGTCTAATATCAAAAACTAAGGAAATTCAACTTAACTAAACAAGAATATGCTCTTATAAATCAGAATTCCAAACTTCAAAGTTGCTACACATCTTTATATTCAATACTATCATGTTCTATAAAATCTCTCGTGGATTGGAGATGCACAAATAACTTATATAAAGGACGTTGAGGAAATTCATCAGCTGAGTCTTATTCTTTCTAAACAATCTTTTTTATACATTCGCATCGTAGTCTCTTCCATAAGACCAATGTGATCAAATTTTTCATTCATTCTCCAATCCAAAAGGTTGAACTGATCTGAAATACTACTAATTGCATTCAAAATATTAATCATCTCATTATCCAATTTTTTAATCTTCTTCAAAATAACAAACGAACTATCCAAAAATTTTGGTTGTACAGGTGATGAATTTTGAGTTGATTGGTCTATAAGAACATTTCTGTCATCTACTTCTCCATTTTTTTAAGTAATCACAGTTTAACATTGGGTACATGGGCTTCCAAGGAGGAAGCACTTTTCCAAATTTTCATTCAGAACTTATTATTGGCAACAAATTAGAAATATTTTGGATGGATGTCCAAGGCCAAAATTAGACCTCTTCAAAATCAAACGGTTGACTTCACTTTTGGTTGAGGTCTAGTCTCTTCCTTAGAAGCCTAAGATCTAGCCATAGGACTTTTCTATTGACTATCTATTGACTAGGACTTTTCTATTGACTATCCTAGAGGACAATTCATGGAACCCTAACCATTAGAAATATCAAATGCTTCTTTGCTCATCTTGGAGTTCCTCATGATGGCTATATCCTCTAGCGTTTAGCATGTATAACTAGCACGGGGGAGCATAGGGGGGTTACCACAAGACTATTTGGCCTTAGGGTTAGCCTTGGGTAGGGTGACATTGGTCAGTCTTACACGCACACTTGAATCCCTCACCATCACTAACAACCGTAAACCTAACTCGCTCATACTTAGTATGGTCCCCCATTCTTTTGGTAACTCATGTGGATGGTCCACCAAACCCTTAGCCCTAGGCAAGGGTTTGGATAGCACCAAAACATGGAGGATCCAAAAAGGGAGTTCCCTAGGTCTTTTTGCTCAAGAGAGGTAATTTTATGATTAGCATCTAATTAAACCCAAATTTTACCCATAAACCCAATTTTGGTCTTTTAGTCCCAAAATTTTCCAAAATTACCAAAATACCCATAAATTGCAAAAATATACCAAAATGACCCTCATGACCCAAAGTTCAAAGTTTCCCAAAACCTCAAATCTTATCAAACACTCTCAAACCCAATACCAACCATCCATTAGGCCAAATTTGACCAAATTGACCATATTTGACCATAATCCCAATTTTATCCCTAAATGCATAAAATCCCCAAATCACCCATAATTTCCATAAAATTGACTTCAAATTTCCCCAATTTCAAATCTCAACTCAATTTTATCATGTCTAAGCCAATTTTCAACAAAATTCAAGCCCAATTGATTTTAGATTCAAACTTCAATGCCAAGCCCAATTTAAATCCTAAATTTGATCATGTTTTCAAATTTCAGAAAATTGAATGCTTTAACATATCCAATTTCCCTAATTTTGAATCTTAAACTATTCATAACATCGTCCAACACCAAATGTATCTCTCAATTGGCCTTTTATTAGCCTCGAGCTTAGTCCAAATTCCATCCAAACTAAAATCCCTAATTTTGCCCCAAGGTCAAAATCCCTCCAAATTGAACCACATGGCTCCTCAATTTTAAACCCAATTGGCTTCCAAAAGCATCATAACAATCTTATGCACCAAATAAATTCTTTAATTGGCCTTGATATAAATTCTAACCCAACCTAAGCCCAAGCTCAAATCAATCTTCCCAAAATTGACTCAATTTAAAATTCCATTTAAATTTAGCCATGTGGTCAATCAAATTTCACCAAATTTATTTCTTAGATTCTTCATGACTTCATGCTAAGCCAATTTAAGCTTCCAAGTGATTTGGTCCCAAGCCCAAACGTAGCCCAAACCTAAACCTAAGCTTAAACCCCATTTTTGGACTTTATTTTAAATCCACCTTATGAATTTCATATTGATCTAAAACCTAATCTTTTCTACCATTCTTTAAGCTCCCTTGGATGCTAGTCACATCACCTAATGACCCTTTTTGTAGCCATGGACCAATGTTCCCCTAAATTATGGGATTTTCCACCCAAATTTGGCTAAACACACTTACCCATTTAGTCAGCCTTTCCAAGCCCCCAAACCATCACCATTAAACCTCCTGACCTCCTTGAGCAAGCTAACCACCACCTCAGATCTGGCCAGCCACCCTAGTCACTGGAGAGCTCAAATTTAAGAATACTAACTCACTTTAAACAAAAAAATTAACCCATCCTATGTTGCACTTCCCCATTAGAGGCTTTCGCCGCTAGCCCCTCCACCTCAACCCTCTTGCCAGCCAATCAGAGCCTGAGGCCCTCCCCTTAACCATGACTGTAAAATCCCCCTCTCATGGACAAGTGAGAAGATCATCCAATTCCTTTGGAAAACCCTACCAAATTCTCACTAGAGCTTCTGCAAGCCTTCCTAAGATTATTCCAACCATTTTCCCTCACTAAAAATCACTATCAAATCTTAATTTTGAGTTCAAAATTTAGGGCCTTTAAGTCATTGCATAGAACTTCACAAAACTCTAAATTTAGCCACTCTTGAGCTTCCCCAGACTAATTGAGGAAGTTCCCCCTCAAAAATCCCTTGTACTGAGCCATCTAACTTATCTATATGCCATAGCCGAACCACCCCTGGCTGAACTCACACCTAGACCTTAAACTAGCTCAAACAGACACTTCAAGGAGGTTTGTTGGACTCTACTGAAACTTCCACAAGCACCCAATTGAGGCCTCACCTATTGGGCTACGGTATAATTCAAAAACATTAAAAATGCATTTGATTTCATTAATTGTGAAGAGAATTTTTATTTCATATGAATGTAACCATATATATGTATTTGTCTTGAATAGATGAAGCTATAGGAAGAAACCTCATGTGATTTGACTGAGTATCGAGTGAGATGTTAGGTCTAAAAGTTGGACGGTTCTCGAGTTATTTTAGTTCTCGACAATGACTAGAGACCTTCCGATCACGCTTGTATCGAATTAACGACTCGATATGCTGTGGACGAAAGAAGTGTTTATAAATCAAGGTCGCATGGCAAGCTTAGGTGGAAAACGCAACGAATGACAGTGCGTCACGTGGTGCTTCAGAGCTACCTAGGACGAGGTGGTTGGCACGTAGATAAGTAGAAAATTAAGGGTATTTTAGGTTTAATTAAATTCAGAAAGCTTAAAAATTCAAAACTTCGTGCAGAAAAATCATAAAAATAAAGTAAAAATACCCTGTTTCTTAATTAATTAAATCATCACTGGACTATATTAATTTTTGTTAAGTAAATATTAATCACCAAGGCTTGAAATGTTAAGGGTTTATTCCTCATTATAGTTAGGATGTAACCTGATATTTCTAAGTTCAAATGACACATATAGCTTTAAAGCCCTAGTTTTATAAAGTAAAATATTAATTAGTAAAATAGGAGGTTGGATTTCTAGGTTCATTATGTCAAAGGACTCTAGGAAAAATATAAGATGTATTTAAATGATTGTGCAAAACTTACTAGCTAATTAAGTGTCTAAATTTTATAATAAAATTAAATAAATATAATATTATTTCAAAATTAACAAAATTTAATCCACACTGTAATATCAATCATTTGAACATTTTGTAAGAATTTGAATTCCATTTGAGCTATATTTAATACTAAAGTTGTTATTTTTAAATTAAATGGAATTTTTGCATTACAATAATTATAATAATTAAGTTATAACTAGGAATATTATGAAAGTGGTTTTCTTATTTCCTTGTTATCACAGACCTTGAAAACCTAAATTTGACCAAAATTTCCCAAAAAATTCCAAAATCCTTCCAAATGATCCCAAACACAATGTGGACCACTCCACTCACCTTGATTTTACCCAATTCGACCAATTTGACCATTTTGACCAAAACCGCCAAATTGCCCCTAAAGGCCCAATTTCTCTAAATTCACCACAAATGTTTTTCAATTTCATCCCAATTCTCCCCAATTTCAATTCTAAACACAAATTAATCATGCCTATGATCATTTCTATGATCATTTCAAACCAAACCAAATCCAAGCTTAATTGACCCATGCTTTGAGCTCAATTTTGATCCAAACCAAAACCCCCAATTTTGACCACATGATCCAATCTCACACAATTGAGCCCCATAACCCACTAAGTTGCTTCAATTTGGATCCCAAACTATTCCTAACATTCGTATTAATCAAATTGAACCCTCAATTGGCTTTGATCAAGCCTCAATTCTGGTCAATTTTAACCCAAATTGAAAATCTTGAAATTTTCCCCAATTTAGCCACATGCCCGAATTCCACCAAATGTAATGCCCTAAATCTAAAATTGGTATACAATTGGTGTTTAAAACTCTTTATTACATTTCCCTAGACCATTTTGAGCCATAAATTTGGACCTAGCCCAACTCTAGCCTAGCGTAAATCCATGTTTAACCCAACAACCCCAATTTGACTAAAAGGCCAAATTCCATCAAGTTGAACTTCCAAATTAACTGAAACCCACTCCAGTTTTTCTCTAAAATCTCTTCTACAATCATATACATCAAATTAATGAATCAATTGAGCTTAATATCATGCCTAGACCAACCCAAACCCAACTTTATGCCAACTTGACCATACGGACTGTTTCATCAAATTTAACTTAACCAAGCCAAATTAGCCAACCAAAGACCACCACAACCACTAGGTGCACCCTTTGGACCAAGAAAAACCCTATTGAACCATACAAGGGAAGCTATGGAGCAATGGTTCCCAAAATTGAGGAATTTCATTCCAATTTTGGGTCAAAACCAAAATATCTCCACCATCATGCCAAACCATTAAGGGTTAATCATAATTAACCCTCCGACCGGCTCACCTGATCAATTGACCACCTCCTCTGCTCTGGCTAGTCACCCTAGTTACTGGAAAAACCCATAAATGGAGTGCCACCTCGCCAAATTCAAACCCAATTGAACCTATCCAAGTTGTTCAGCCCAATTGCTCTTTGGAGCTCTTCTGTCCTCCAAATAAGCAACTTATGTACCCATTAATTGGCCCTGAGTTACACCCCAAGCCCCTCTATTTAAACTCATATCCTCCATGAACAAACTAGAGAGTGAACTAATTTCCTTAGGGAAAGCCTACCAAGTTGCTCCCGGAGACTCTCCAAGACCTCCTCATCTCAAGCACACCATTTTCTCCCTCTAGTTCCCATAGTGAAAGCTGAATTTTGAGCTCAAAATTTCAGTTCAAACCAGAAAAAAATTATCCACACATCCATAGTGAACGAAACTCTAATTAACTGTGCCCAAACCATCAACAAAGCAAGAAGAGTTGATCCCTCACAAAAGCTCCCTTTCAAACATCCTCTAGCATAGCTCTAGGCCAACACCTGAATCGAGCTTGATTGATATCAAACATAGGCATTTCACCAGGGCCCAAGACTTCATCTAGGGGTTTGTTGGACTTAATTAAAGCTTCTTCAACCATGTGATTGAGCCCCTCTCTCTCAGACAAAGGTATAAAGCTCTAACCCTAATACGAGCATTTTTTGATTCATTATACGTATCTATTATATTTCATATCGTATATACCATATTTATAGATTTGTCTTGAGTAGATGAAGGTGTAGGAGCAAACCCCACGCACTTTAGCTGAGTTTAGATCGAGATCTTAAGGTTTTTGTGTGGACAGTTCATGGATTAGGTCACTTGGGGATGATGAAAGGATGTCATCCAAACACGCGTTTATCAACTGGATATTTGTGATGAAGCCGCACAAAGATATGATGCATAAAGCACAGACCACGTGGTAGCTTAGGTGGCTAGCGACGTCAAATAGCATAGCGACGCGTGGGATATAGCAAACTCCTAAGATGATGCAGCGCCACGTGGATAAGTAGAAAAATAGGGATTTTTTTGATTTATTTTAATTCTAGAACTTCAAAAATCCATATCTTTGTGTAAAAAAAAAAGAATAAAAAAACACCATCTTGCTCGATGAACAGAGGAGAAAAATGTGGACCAAAAAAAAAAATTATTTGATAAGTTTAAGATTTTTAATTAATTAAATAGCCCCTCGAGTATTTTAATTTATTATGATTAAGTATTAATCACCATTGCTTGAAATACTTAGGGTTTGTTCGCCATGAAAGAGGACATTTTCTCTGATTTTTCCAAGGTTAGAGAGTGCCTCTATGCTTATAACCTTTATTTTGATGTCTAAGTGGTTGTCATGGCTTATTTTAATTATATAAATTAAAATAACACTTGGAATACTATGGGAATAGTTTTAAGTAGGTTTTTAATGATCAAAGAAAATTAGAAAAAATGATATGATGATTTGAATTATTTTTTTTACATTTATGTAGTTAATTAAATGTATATATATCACTTTAATTTAAGTAAATAAAATATTAAGAAAAAATTAACAAAATTAATTCCACATTATGTATAAAAATCTTTTTTATGCACCATAAAAATTTAGAAATTATTTGATTAAGTTTGAGCACTAAAGTTGATTTTTTTAAGACGCATTGTATTTTTGTAAAAAAAATAATTATACTAAATTAAATACACTTGTAAAAATTAGGAAAAGTCTAATAAAAATATAAAGGTAATTGTTGTAATTAAAACATTATTTTACATTTGATTAAATCATTAAAATTGATTTGTAATTAAATAATAATGATAGAGATTTAAGAGATTTAATCCAAAAATTTTGCCTTAGTGTTTCTCTAACCTAAGGGGACCTCTAATAATTTTCTCTTAAATAAAAACTTTATTTTGGCTCGTTAAGTTAAATAAAAACTTTATTTTCTTAAATAAAAACTTTATTTTGGCTCGTTAAGTAAATCAATTTTTAAAATGCTACTCTTTAAATTTAAATAACTTTTTAAATTAAATTAAATTTTGAAATCCACATTTTCTCCTCTGATGTTTTAGCTGACCCATGGATGGGGCACTCTGATTTTTTTTTTTCAGTAATTTGAATTTTGATTAATGAGTTATGGTAGAGAGCCCCAAAGCCAAATGAGTAACTTTAGATTTTGGTGCATCAACCAAAATTTAGGATTAATTAAAGGGGGAGATGGGTAATTTTATTCCTAATGAACATGTTTGTTTGATTGAAATACAATGGGTTTAAAAGGTAGGAAGTCACTTTCCACTTTTTCTATAATAAGAACAAAATTGTAATTTCCTTAATAAAAATGACTAGGAAGTCAATGAAAATTAAATGATTCTCAAGTGATGGGTTAAAGTTAGGAAGAAAATATTTCATTAATTTTAAGCCTATAATTGATGATGATGCAATCTTTCAATAAGAATGCAAGTCATTTAAATAAAAAAAATTTGCTAAGTTACCATTTCACCTACTGTCATTGTTTAGGGCTTAGTAGTGGCCTAGGCTTGACATTTGAACTCTTTTAATTAGATTCAAAAGATAACATGATTGATGATTAACACCTTTTTAAACTACAAGTCCAATTTCAACTGTGGATACTACAACCTTTACTTACTTAAATTTTGCTTAGAGCCACCCACCCACATAACCCTAAATGAACAAGAATTGATTAAAGTAGTGTCCTACCCTTGGGATAAATAGAACATTAAGTTTCCTTCAGCAATGGGATAAATGAACTCAAAATATTTTAAGAAATCTTTAAAGTGATTCAGGGTCATGCTCCAAGCCATGCTCCGTTCAGGGTCATGCTCCAAGCACTTTGAAATCTCTTGAATATTTTGAAGGGCAAAATGAACTGGCTATGCTTTGTTCATCCACTAAGATCTTCCGTGACTAAATAAAGGCAAAACTTGGGGTTTGGTAGCTATGCCTTCATCTACTCTTGCAATTTGAATTCCTTGCAAATGTATATACATGTTGCCAAAGCTAACCTTTCAAGTGGAGCAGCGAGTAGAATCGACATGTACGTTGTTATATTATTGCACTGCAATTTACTTTTATTTACCTTTCTGTATCTCTTGTTTCGTGCTTATAAACTTGCATGTTAAATAACAAAGTCACCCTGCATGTTAAAATTAAACTTTTAGGATAGCCACAAAGCTATAACTAAAACTAAAACTAAAACTTAAACAGGATAAAATTCACTGCCACAAAAGTCAAAATATAAGATAACTCAACATTTAATCAAAAACAAAACAACGAAACCAAAACTGCAACTACATTAAAATGTTTCTATCGGATGATCGGGAATCAGTCGGAGGAGGTAACCTATGGTTGCTAAGGAGATTTCGTATTGTCTAATTAAAAGTATGGAACTCATTAAGTTGAGTTTAGTAAATTCATTTAGATTATGTGAATCCAAACAAAATATTGGTGCCGGAATGAGGGAACCATGAGATCCTAACAGATGTCGCTCTCATCAACTTTAACATTCCCCATAAAATTTAAATAACCATGACCTTAGGAAAGACCTTAGGAAACATTTGATTTGACCTTAGGAAACATTTGATTTGACATCAAGACTTGAAACATTAGTAAACTTACACCGGTGACAACGAGGAGCTTAGAGCTAGCATTATGAACAGCATGACCAACTTCAATAGCAAAACATGTCTACACCTACTAAACCATTCCTTACAATTAAACAATAGGCCATAGGACTTCGAGGTTTTCTGCCTAGTGCAACATAAATCCTCAACTTATCTTTTGGCCTTCGTATAGCAATGCTATACAATATAAGCCCTAACTCATTTTAGGATTTTGAGGTTGCCATTTGGTATGACCTAAATCATCACATCTTCCAGGCTATTTGTATGATTTCCCCGCACAAATGTAAGCCCTAATTAATAAAATTGGCAGGATGAAATATTTAAATATTTCTTCTGTAAATTGAAGCCAAACCATACAATAGCTTAGGAAGTCACCAAAGTTCTCTTCAAGATCTATAACATTCCCTAGTTCTTCCTTTGGATTCTAAAAATATAATGTTCCAAATTTGAGCCATTCCCCTTTCACACCACTTTGTCCGATCTCTTGAAAAGTCATATCCTTTGAACTCCTTGTAGATAATATCCTCTGATTTTTATTGAGAGATTTCTTAGGTGACTTTGGTTATCTAAGATGTAATTAACTATATGAGTTTGCCTTTATAAGAAACTTTAACAAACCCAGGTTAATATAAACCCTATTTAACTTTCCATATTAAATAGGGGAACTTGTCAGCTTATAATATAAATTAGTTTTTGCAGACCAAACGGATGTCATATATTTCTTAGTCTATTTAATCGAGTCTCAACCTCAATTCTTCTGTTTACCTTTCACAATATATACATAGCTTGAGGTGTAGTGCTCCTTCATCTAAACTTTGAAAGATATGTGATCAATTTGAATTTATATTTTTTCTAAAACTAAACATATGTATGTCAATTAAAATGTCCCTCAAAAGCGGGCGATAGGATTCCGATTCCGGCGACCGACAGCTTCCACAGGATGACACTGACTCCCTATATACTGATAATATGCAAAGAACAACAATAATTAAGATTATATTTCACTTATATTTCCTTACTTTGCAACAAAACCAAAAACTTGACCCTGATGAAAAATAAGAATTTAACTTTTAATTTATATATATTGGGATACTACGCAAGTATACGTATCGTTATCAAGTAATATAGGGCTTTTTGTTTAAGACCTGAATATCATACCCACAAATAATTTACACAATATGCACATTTAGAAAACTTTGTATTTTTAAAAAGACAATTACTTAAATTGAATATATTTTTCAGTAACAAAAATTTAAATATTTTTGATATTTTTGATATTTTAACAAAATAGTAACAACTTAAAAAGATAACTAGAGTTTTGTAGATGAAAGAGTAAGATAACTAGAGTTTTGTAGATGAAAACACTTAATAAGAAAAATATCTCTCTTCTTATCATGAATGAGTAATAAGTGTAGGAATTCTATTGTGGAAGTATGCAAATTTTGTTGCGCCAAATAGGAGCAACAATATTCTTTGCCCTTACTATAGCTGTTATAAAGAACATTGACTAAGTTAAAGTTTAAATTGTTCTGAAGACCACCTAGGCAGGGAAGATAGTAGCTCTCACTCTAGAGCTACCTAGATTCCCTCTAGTTGGGGGCTGACATCTCGTATCAGAACGTAAAATAATGAACCAAGTTGGGGGCTTTAACCTGTCATCTTAAAGTCCTCTAACACTACACCCTTCAATGAAAATTTCACTATTTATTTGCACTCAATCATATGAACTACATTCTCATTCATACAGTCTCATGTGATTCTTTCCAATTGTTGACTGAGACAATACCAACCCGGTTCTTACATGTTCTCACAATAAATTTTAACATCTGGATTGGCCAAATCAAGAAGTAAATGAAGTGCATGGATTTAAATCATCATAACTTTTTTCAATATTAAAGATTAATACTCTCCACAATTTCCATCCATATCTGAATTACATATCATTTTAAGAAGAAAGATAATAAAACTACTCAGAATCCATGGAGAAAATAAAACCACACTTTGGTTTAAAAGTAGAAATCATTGTCAAACCAACAACAAATCTCAATTAAAACCAAAAGTAGTCTCAAAGCAAAAATATAAAAACTTATCTCAAGTTCTCCATCAAACTCTTGAAGTTCCTTTGAATCTCTTTTCTTTACAATCACTAGAAAAAAACTAACAATAAGGATAAAATAGAATTAAAAGCGGTGCCTGAAAAACTCTCCGAACTAACTCCCCAAATTTACGAACTTTCAAAATTTTTTAAGTATTTTTAGGACACTTTTTAAAGTGCTCTCTTCTTTCTTTTATATTTTTCTAAGAGGTGCCTTGGAAACTCTTCAAAATGTGTCCAAATTCGATGTATTTCAACAAAGTTCTTATTTTTACTTTGTCAGCTCTACATAACAAGTGCTTACTCTAGTTAAACTTCTGTTGATCCCCTATATAATAAGGTTTCAGTCGATGTCCATTCACTTTAAATTTTTTCTCAGATTTAGGATCTTTAATATCCACATCTCCATAAGGATAAACTTTCATTGCAATAAATGGGCCCATCCACCTAGATTTATGTTTCCCTGGAAATAATCTTAACCTTGAATTGCATAGTAAAACTTGTTGCCCTGGCTGAAAATTTTTAGTAAGAATTTTTTTATCATGCCACATTTTCATCATTTCTTTATAAATTCTGGCACTTTCATAAGATTCATTCCTTATCTCTTCAAGCTCATTTAATTGTAATAATCTTTTCTTACCAACATCTTTCAAATTACAATTTAACTCTTTAATTGCCCAATATGCTTTATGCTCAATTTCAACTGGAAAGTGACAAGCTTTCCCAAATATTAGCCTATATGGGGACATTCCTATAGGAGTTCTATATGCAGTACTATAAGCCCACAAAGCTTAGTCAAGCTTAACTGACCAATCAATTTTTCTTGGATTCACAGATTTTTCTATAATTTTTTTAATTTCCCAATTGGATAATTCAACCAAACCACTTGTCTGAGGATGATAAAAGTAACAATCCTATGATTTATATGATATTTCTTTAATAACTTCTCCGTTATGACATTTATGAAATGACTTCCCCCATCTATAATGATAACTTTTGGCATCCCAAATCTGCAAAATATATTTGTTTTCAAAAATTTTGCAACACTTTTAGCATCACATCGAGGTAAAGCAACAACTTCTATCCATTTGGATACATAGTCCACTGGTAACAAAATATATAAATTTCTGAAAGATGGTATAAATGGTGTATAAATGGCCCCATGAAATCTAATCCCCAAACATCAAATATTTCAACTTCTAGCATATAATTGAGGGGCATCTCATTTCTTCTAGAAATATTGCCTACTCTTTGACATCTATCACAAGTTTTGATATAAGCATTAACATCTCTAAAAATTGTAAGCTAATAAAATCCAGATTGTAAAATTTTGTATGTTGTTTTATTAACACCAAAATGTCCTTCAAAATAAGAATTATGACATTTTTGGATAATATCATAAGTTTCTTCTAATGGACACATCTTCGAATAATCAGATCCTTTCCTTGTTTATAGAAAATGGGTTATCCTAAAAATAAGTCTTAGCTTCAAAAATAAATTTTCTCTTCTGTTGGTATGTCATTCCATAAGGTAATTTCATAGAATATAATATAACTAACAATAAAGTTTACAATGTTCTCATACCACAGAACACGCCACTTATTAATAGTGAATAATTTTTCATCTGGAAAACGTTCATTAATTTCATTTTCAAAACAGAGTGGTTTTTCTAATTCAAGCCTAGACAAATGATCAACAATTTTTCAAGCCTGGACAAATGTAAAAGAAGAATCCATCTTATAATTCTAGGTTTAGTATCCCTCATTTTCATTAAATTCTTAATAGTAGAATGATCTGTATGCACTATACAATGAGCTCCAATTAAATATGATCTAAATTTATGAAAAGCATATACTATTGCTAATAACTCTTTTTCAGTTGTTGTATAATTAATTTGAGTTTCATTAAGAGTTTTACTAGCATAGTAAATAAATTTAAAAATTTTATCATTTCTTTGTCCTAAAACAGCTCATATAGCATAATCACTAGCACCACACATCAATTAAAATGGTTTTTCCCATTTTGGTGAAACTATAATTAGTTTAGTGATTAATTTTTCTTTTAATAATTTAAAAGCTTTTAGGCATTTCTCAACAAAATTAAAAATTGCATCATTCTCCAGTAAATGGCATAAAGGCTTAGCAATCTTTGAAAAGTCTCTAATATATCGTCGGTAGAATCCATCATGTCCTAAAAAACTATTAATTTCCCTTACATTTGCTGGATAAAGTAAATTAGCGACCACTTGAATTTTAGCAGGATCTACTTACATACCATTTTTTGATATTTGATGACCTAAAAAAATTCCTCTTACTACCATAAATTAGCTTTTTTCCCAATTAAGGACTAAATTTGTTTCTTCAAGGCGCTTATGAACTTTAGATAACGGTTCTAGACACGAGTCAAATGAAGTTCCAAACACTGAAAAGTAATTCATAAAAACTTTAATCCCTCTTTTAATTAAATCACAAAAAATTGCCATCATACATCTTTAAAATGTAGCAGGGACATTACATAAACCAAGGGGCATTCTTCTAAATACAAAAGTACCATAAGGACTGGTAAACGTTGTTTTCTCTTGATCCCCATGAGATACTTGAATTTGGTGATAACCAATATATCCATCCAGAAAACAAAAGTATTTATGCTCAGCTAGTCTATCTAGCATTTGATCTAGAAAGGGTAATGGAAAATGATCTTTCCTACTGGCAAGATTTAATTTTCTATAATCAATACATATTCGCCACCCAGTAACTTATCTAGTAGGTATTAACTCATTTTGTTCATTTACAGTTACAGTTACTCCTCCTTTCTTAGGAACACAATGAATTGGACTAACTCATGCACTATCTGAAATGGGGTAGATAAATCCAGTATCTAAACACTTTAAAATTTCTCCCTTAATAACTTCTTTCATAACAGGATTCAATCTCCTTTGCGGATCAGCCCTGGGCTTACAGTTCTTTTCCAAATGAATTCTATGCAGACAAATTGAAGGACTGATTCCTTTAATATCAGCAATTGTCCTTCCAAAGGCTTACTTACAATTTTTCATAATTTTCATCTACCTTTCTTCTTTTTTCATTATTAATTTTTAGGAAATCATAATAGGAAAAGTAGAGGAATCTCCTAAAAAGGCATATTTTAAATGATCTGGAAGTAACTTCAACTCTAGTTCTTCAACTCTCTGGAAGTAACTTCAACTCTAGTTCTAGAGGTTTTTCAAAAGATGGAGAAAATGATTTATCTTTGTCTATCGTGTCCAAGACCTTAAAACTTTCTCGAACATAGTTTAAATTTTCCTTAAATGATCTTCACATTGATCTAATTCCTCTTCTTACTCGAGTTCCAAAATTTTTCTCCAAATTTTTCTTCATAAGTAATCTTGAAATGATATTCACTTAGATATCTTATAATAACCATTCTAAAAAATTCATCATCTTTACCTTTTGCAAGGTATTTCATTGATCTTGAAATATTAAAAGTAACAGTTTGATCATTGAAAAAGTAACATATTAAAAGTAACAGTTTGATCATTGACGCACATTGTTAATTCCCCTTTTTACACATCTATCGTTGCTCTTCTTGTGGTTAGGAAATGTCTCCCCAAAATGATAGTTATCTCTTTATCTTCCTCCATATCTAGCACAATGAAATAAACAGGAAAGATAAATTGATCCACTTTCACTAGGACATCTTCTATAACTCCTTTAAGGTATGTAATCGAACGAGCCAATATATATGATGCTCGGAGCATGCTTAAGTAAATGACATAAAGTCTTAGCAATTTTTGAAAAGTATTTAATATATCATCTGTAGAATCCAGCATATCCTAAAAAACTCCTAATTTCCCTTACATATGTTGGATAAGATAATTTAACAAATTGCTTGAATTTTAGTAGGATCTACTTTCATACCATTTTCTGATATTTGATGACCTAAACAATTCCTCCTGCCACCATAAATTTGCATTTTTCTCAATTAAGAACTAAATTTGTTTATTCACAATGCTTAAGAACTTTAGATAAATGTTTTAGAAATGAGTAAAATTAAGTTCCAAGCACGGAAAAGTCATCCATAAAGACTTCAATCCCTTTTTCAATTTAATTTCAATCCCTTTCCCTTTTTCAATTTAATCACAAAAAATTGTCATCATACATCATTGAAATGTAGCACGGGCATTACATAAACCAATGGGCATTCTTCTAAATACAAAAGTACCATAAGGACTGCTAAACATTATTTGAATTTGATGATAACCAATATATCCATCCAGAAAACAAAAGTATTTATGCCCAGCTAGTTTATCCAACATTTGATCTAGAATGGGTAATGGAAAATGATATTTCCTAGTGGCAAGATTTAATTTTTTATAATCAATGCATATTTGCCACCCTGTAACTTGTCTAGTAGGTATTAACTCATTATGTTCATTTACAGTTACACTTACTCCTCCTTTCTTAGGAAAACAATGAATTGGACTAACCCATGCACTATCTAAAATA
>NW_018253077.1:54738-84555 GCF_001263595.1 Phalaenopsis equestris
CATATGAATTCTATGCATACAAATTGAAGGATTGATTCCTTTAATATCAGCAATTGTCCATTCAAAGGCTTTCTTAAAATTTTTTCAGAATTTTCATCAACCTTTCTTCTTCTTCCATTGTTAATTTTGAGGAAATTATGACAGGTAAAGTAGAGGAATCTCCTAAAAAGGCATATTTTAAATGATCAGGGAGTAACTTCAACTCAAGTTCTGGATGTTTTTTAATAGATGGACAAAATGATTTATCTTTGTCTATCATGTCTAGAATTTCAAAACTTTCTCGAACATAGTTTGAATCTTCCTTAAAAAGATCTTCACATTGATTTAATTCCTCTTCTTGCTCGTGTTCTAAATCTTTTTTCTTTAAATTTTTTTTCATAAGTAGTCTTGAAATGACATTCACTTAGGTATCTTATAACATCCATTATAAAACATTCATCATCTTTGCCTTTTGCAGAGAATTTCATTGATGTTGAAATGTTAAAATTAATAGTTTAATCACTGATGCGCATTATTAATTCCCTTTTTTGCACATCTGTCATTGATCTTCCTGTGGCTGGGAAAGGTCTCCCAAAAATGATAGGTATCTCTTTATCTTCCTCCATATCTAGCACAATGAAATCAATAGGAAAGATAAATTGATCCACTTTCACTAGTACATCTTACATCTATAACTCCTTTAGGGTATGTTATCGAACGATCTGCTAATTACAGAGTTATAGTAGTAGGGGTTATTTCTCGTAATCCTAATCATTTAGATATTGATAAAGACATAAGGATAATGCTTGCACCTAAATCAAATAAAACTTTCCCAAAAAATCTGTCTTTCATTGCACATAGAATTGTAAAGCTACCAGGATCATTAAGCATTTTAGGAAGCTTCTTCTAAATTGTTGCACTACACTCCTCACTAAGTGCAACAATCTCATTATCTTCAAACTTCCTTTTTTTTTATTGAGAATATCCTTCATAAAATTTACATAGCTTGACATTTGTTTTAAGGCTTAGGCTTCAGCTTTTAAGGCTTCAGCAAATGTAATATTAATTGTAAGCTTCTTAAATATTTCCAAAAATTTTGAAAATTTTTTATCCAACTTTTGCTGAAAAAGTCTTTGAGAAAATGGAGGTGGTGGTTTTTCCAAAATTTTTAATGAAAAAAAAAATTTTTTCTCCCCCTTTTTTTTTTTGTTATTTCCTACCAAGAGAACCAATTTCTTCTCTCTCTACAATTTCTTCTCTCTCTACTTCAATTTCTTTTTGAACCCGACCATTCAACTTCTAAGTTAACGACTTTTACTTGTTCTTTATTCTGGTCTTTTGGATTTGATTCAGAATTACTAGGAAGTGTTCCTTGGGATCTATTACTTGATAAATTTTCTATAGCCCAAGTTGATTCTCAATATTTCTAATTGTAGCTCCTTGACTTTGTAATTGAATTCCCATTTGTAACACCACTTCTTCTATATACAACTTCTTCACCATAAACTGTGTATTAATGTTGAAACCTGGAGGATAAGCAGATTAATAATTATTATTCCCTCGGTTGCTCCAGTTTCCCAATGGGTTTCCTTGGTTGTTCCCTCATTGCTAATTATTACCACCCAAATTGTTATTCCAATTAAAGTTGGGATGGTTCTTCTAACCTGGTTTATAATAATTGGAAAATGGGTTATTTTGCTTATTATTTATGGTATTCAAAGTTTGTAATGATGCTTGAGAATCTACCATTTGGCCTAATGAATCTCTAGTTGTTAATCTCACACTTAATCATGCTCCGAGCACTTTGAAATCCCTTGAATATTTTCAAGAGAAAATTTAACTTGCTGTATTTTTTTCTAAAATAATCCACTAAGATTTTTCGAGACTCAATAAAACCATAACTTGGGGTTTGGTAGCTATACCTTCATCTACTTCTGCAATTTGAATTCCTTACAAAATTATTTACATGTTGCCAATGCTAACCTTTTAGGTAGAGGAGCGGGACGAATTGACAGGTATGCTGTTAAGAACTGTGATTTACTTTTATTTACCTTTTTGTATCTCTTGTCTTCTGATTATAAACTTGCAAGTTAAACAACAAAATCATCCTGCATGTCAAAACTGAAACTTTTAGGATAGTCACAAAATTGAAACCAAAAAT
This sequence comes from Phalaenopsis equestris, assembly GCF_001263595.1. Classification (NCBI taxonomy): domain Eukaryota; kingdom Viridiplantae; phylum Streptophyta; class Magnoliopsida; order Asparagales; family Orchidaceae; genus Phalaenopsis; species Phalaenopsis equestris. The sequence goes on from NW_018253077.1 coordinate 56,879, forward strand.
AAAATTTAAACAAGATAAAATTCACCGCCACAACAGTCAAAATTAAGACAACTCAAAATTAAATCATAAATAAAACAACAAAACAAAAACTACAACTAAATTAAAATATTTTTATCAGATGATCAGGAATCCCTCAGATGAGGTAACCTACGATTGCTAACGAGATTTCTCACGATCTGAATGAAAGTATGGAACTCAGGAACTCATTATATGGAACTCATTAAGTTCAGTTTAGTAAATTCATTTGGACTAAGTGAATTCGAAAGAAAATAGTGTTGTCGGAATGAGAGAAACATAAGATCCTAACCGGTGTTGTTCTAATCAATTTTAACATTCCCCATAATATTTAAATAACCATGACCTTAAGAAACATTTGATATGACATCCAAAATTGACACATTAGAAAACTTAAACATGCTACAACGAGGAGCTTGGAGCTAGCATTATCGTTAGCACAACCATCTTCAACAACAAGATATGTCTACAACAGCTAAACGGTTACTTTGAATTAAACAACAAGCCATAGGACTTCTTGGTTGTCCGTCTAGTGTGACATACATCCTGAACTTATTTTTAGGGCTTTGCATAATACTAATATACAATATAAGTCCTAACTCCTTTTAGAATTCCAATATTGTTGTTTGTTATGACCTAAATCCTTACATCTTTCAGGATATTTGTCTGATTGACTCGCACAAATGTAAGCCTTAATTAAAAAACTGACAGGATGAAAAATTTATATATTTCACCTCTAAATTGAAGCCAAACCATAAGATAGCTTGGGAAGTCACCGAGGTTTTGCTCAGTATCTTTGACATCCCTTAGTTCTTCTTCCTTTGGATTCCAAAAATTAAATATTCCAAATTTGAGTCATTCCTCTTTCTCTCCTCTTTGTCCGATCTCTTAAAAAGTTATATCATTTGATCTCCTTGAAGACAATGTCCCCTGAATTTTTATCGAGAATTTTCTTAGGAGACTTCGGTTATCTAAGATGTAATTAGCTATAAGGGCTTGCTATTATAGGAAACTTTCACAAACCCAACTTAATATAAACCTTATTTTACTTTCCATGCTAAATAAGAGAACTTGTCGGCTTATAACATGAAATGGTTTTCAATGACTTAACGAAAGTTATATATTTCTTAGTTTATTTGATTGAGTCTCACCCTCAAGTCTTATGTTTATCTTTCGGTATAGATACATAGCTTAAGGTGTAGTGCTCTTTCATCTAAACTTTGAAAGATATGGAGTCAATATGATTTCATATTTTTCTATAACTAAATATATATATGTAAATTAAAATGTCCCTCCGAAGCTATGACGGGATTTTGATTCTAGTGACCAATCTAATCCATAGGATGACACCCCCTAAAAATAGTTCCGACAATACATTGGTGATGTCTCCATGTCCCTCATGGGTCAGATTACCCTTCTTACATTGGCATGATTTGTCCATTTCTTTCTTGGGCAAGTACGTTCAACTCTGGATTTCAATATCAAATGTTTGAAAATCATTAAATAGAGAGGTTTAGGAGTCGTTTAAGAATTTTTTTTGTTGTGTGAGGTGGGACCCCTAATACGTGTGTTTGTGGACTAGTTCCACCTAGACGATGTGCGTTGTAAATTTGGTCTCGCACAGGGTCCTAAACTTCGCCTTTTCTTCTTATCTTTCAGGTCTGGTTTTCTATTTTTCAAATTGAAAGAAGTTGTTTCGTCTCTTCACCCAGTATAATTTTAATCAAAATTCTTTAATGATAAAATCACAAATAAACAATAAATTTAAGAATGAAAATAAGAAAAGATGTGCCCAGTTCACAAAATGAACTTTGTTCATTTTTGGTGTTCACACTAAAATTATAAAGTGTTGGTCGATACTAACCCTCAATAAATTTTTTTTGAAGCTGCTATAATGGCGTTCCCTACTCTCAATTTCTCTTACAACCTACCTACAAGCTGTGATGGATGCAACATTACACAGATGATCAAGTTTGGAGCTAGATTTGATGAATTTAAGGTAGTTTAATTGGCAGGCTATGTTCGTAGTCATGTAGTTTGCTGCTCCAAAAGATCAAGAGTCATCTGCCAAGTTTGATTTGAACTATCCTCAGGACTTTCCTTCTTACAAGAAGGTAAATCCTGTTACCACCCTGACAGCTGTTAAGTCTATTGTCCTCACATCCATCCGTTTGAGAGTCATTGCACCTACTACTGCCAGATTCAGTCTTACTAAGCCTACCATACTGTTTGCTAAATAAAATAAAGTTTTGATTGAAAAGAATTCAGCAGATGCATTTGCTACTCTACCATCAATATTTGAGATCGATTCTAGTTTAGGGGTTAAGTTGTTGACCAAGTCAGAAAGAAGAAACTAAAACTGGAAGGTTCAGAGGGCCAAGAGAGACCCAGGTTATAGAAATAGCCCCTTTTGATGAAATTCCTCGATAGAAGGAACTTGTATTATTTGAGGTTGCTCCTCTTCAATGAGAAAGTAGATTTCATCTGTTGATGGATACCACTAGGGATGAGAGCATCAATAGGATTACCGCTACTCTATTGTCACCACAGGATCATGGTAAGGCGAGGGAGAGGCCCACTGTTGCCACTAAAGTTTCTATAATATTTCAAAAACTTGCTGCCAAGGAGGGGTGTACTGTCACTGAGTTACTCAAGTGAGTGAGATGCACAGTTTCACTCCAGATGAAGAAAAAGATCTTTAAGGATGCCAAATATGTCCGCAAGATCTGGAGATCAATTGAAGTACCTACAGCTTGTGTTTCAGCCAGATTTCACCTTGGAAGCCAAGCTAGTGTGTTGCCAACGTAAAAGTTTCTACGCTAATTACTTTGAAGTCCGTAGGACATCGACCGGTCAAGTCACGACAGGGTCCGAGAATAATACTTACCGTCGTTCATGAAAACTTCCCAAAGATAGATAAAGGGAAGAGACTCGTTACCGATGTACTTGGTTTGCACCGTGAGGAGCATACTCTTCGACACACCAATGCCTCCTCCGAGACACTCCATCTTACAAGATCAACTTCAATGAAAAGAGTGTGGGTACCTAAGGGTACCACATCAGTACATCTTGATGAGCCCATGGGGTAAATTTATGGAATGAAGCTTAGGTTCGATGTGCCAGGCATTGTCGCCACTATTGCTACAGAGTCCGTTGTACAGTAGGATAATTGTTGACCTCACTTTTGGTTGAATTTAGTTTTCCCTCTTTAATATCCTAGGGTCTAGCCATTGGACTTTTCTATTAACTATTCCTAGAAAACTAGAAAAAAGAACCAACTATTCCTAGAAAACTAGAAAAAGAACCCTCACCATTAGAAACTCTAAACTCCTCTTTGCTCAACTTGAAGTTCCATATATTGGTCCTAACTTGTAGCACATAGTAGGTGGGGTCAGTATGGGGGATCTCAAGGAAAGTCCCTATAGGACTGCTTGATCTTAGAGTTGACTCTAGGTGTTGATCTGGAGCTATTTCACTCACTACACTCACTTTCACCCACAATCACTCACAATCCTAGAAGCTAAATTGTTTACTTTGATCCCTTGATCCTTTGGGAGACTCATGTAGATGGTCCCCTAAACCCATTAGCCCTAGGCTAGGGTTTGACTAAGATCATAGAGGACCCAAATGGGGATTTCATTTGTCCATAGCTCATATAGGGTAGTTGGTACCCTAATTCTACCAAAATGTCCAACTTGGCCTTTTGTCCCTAAATCCACCCAAATTACCTAAAATGCCACTGAAACCCTAAATTTGGTCAAAATTCTCAACTTCACCCAAAATATCAAAATTTGATCAAAAATCATTTTAAACCATTTGAAATTACCCAAACCACCCAAAATCACCCAAAAATTCCAAAATCACCAAAATATCCCCAATTTTTGCCAAAATTACAAAAATACCCTTAGGGCCCAAAACTTTTCCAAAATATCAAAAATCACTCCAAAGTCTCCAAAACTAATTTGGACCTGCATAATTGAACCCATTTTGGCCAATTTGACAGTTTTGATTAAAACCCCCAAATTAACTTTAAAGGCCCAATTTCCTCAAATTCACCTCAAATGTCCATCAATTTGGGCCCAATTACCCTCAATTTCAATACTAAACTCAAATTAACCTTTCACATGACAAATTTAAACCAAATCCAAGCCTAATTGGTTCATGCTTTGAGCTCAATTTTGATCTAAGTCAAATCCCCAATTTTGGTCCTATGACCTAATCTTACCTAATTGAACCCGATAGCCTACTTGATTTACCTTAAATTGAATCCTAAGATCTTAATAACAATCCTAAATATCAAATTTGACCCTCAATTGGCCTTGGTAAAGCCTCCATTGCACTCAATTTTGACCTAAATCCAAAAATCCCAAAATTTGCCACAAATTGGCTATGTCTCCAAATTCCACCAAATTGAATGCCCTAATTGCAAAATTGTAACCGCAAAATTGACCCCCAATTTATGTTGAAACTCATTATGACATTCTTATAGACCATTCTCAACCATAAATTTGGACTTAACCCAACCTTAGCCCAACCTAGACTCAAATCTAGTTCAACATGCCCAAATTCAACAAAATCCCAAAAACATTCAAATTGAGCTTCCAATTGAACTCAAAATTATTTCAATCCTTCACCAAAAATTTTTATGACAATCGTATAGACAATTTTGATCAATCAATTGAGCTTAAGGTCATAAATAGCCTAACCCAAACCTAACTCTTAGCCATTTGGACCAAATTGGACCCATGAACCAAAATTGACTTAGCCATCCTAAAGTCACCAAATAAATGACAATTAATGACACTACAGCCATTAAACACACCATATTGACCAGGCTAAACCTCCTTAAACCATCTTGGTGAGCTATGGTCCAATGGGTTCAATGGGTCCTTAAATTAAGGGATTTGTTCTGGCTTTTGGGTCTTAAACAAAATATCATTTCCATCATGACAAACCATTACAGGTAAATTATAATTAAGCCTCCCCCTAGTTCACCTGACCTTCTGGCCACATCCCCGGCACTGCCGGCTGGCCTAGTGGCCAGAAAGCACCAAAACCAAGAGCACCAAGATGAAATTCAAACCCAAATTCACCCACCTTTGGCGGTCAATCCCAGTTGGCTTAATACTTTTAATACCTCCACCTAAGCAACTCTTTGCACCCATCAATTGGCCCTGAGCTCCAAACTAAGTTCCTCTATTTAATCAACTTTTTCATGGCCAAAGAGAGGATTGTACTAAAAATCCTTGGGGAAACTCTATCCATTTGCTCTCAGACACTCTCCAAGAACTCCAAAGCTCACTACCACATTTTCCCTCACCGATCCTCTCTGTGTAAGCCAAATTTTTAGCTCAAACTTTCAGCTCAAACCAGGACATCCCTCCACAGTCCAACAAACTTAAATTCATTGTGCACACACCATCCCCACAGTGAGAGGAGTTGATTCCCCATCAAAGCACCCTCTCAAACAGCCTCTAACCTAGCTCTAGACAAACACCTAAAATAGAGCTTGATCGAATCATACCTAAAAAATTCACCAGGACACAAGAATTCATCCAAAAGTTCATTGGGTCCAATCAAAGCTACCACAACCATCTGATTAAGGCCTCCCCTCTGAGACAAAGGTACTGAGCTCTAACCCTAGCATGAGCTTATTTTGATTCTCCATTTGAAATGGCTTGATTTTATACTTAATTAACTGCATATATATGTTCTTCTTAAGTAGATGAAGGCTTAGAAACAAGTCCCATTAGATTTGGTTGAGTGTAGACAAAGCTCTTAACATTTTAGTGTGAACGGCTTACGAGTTAGGTCACTTGGGGACGATAACAAAGAGTCGTCCGATCACGCATGTATCCAACCAATGGAGGAGATCAAGCCGGACGAAGGAATGGAACACAAACTGCGAGCCACACGGGCCGCGTGGCAGCTGAAGTGGATGACAACATCAAATGAGAGCACACCGCATGTGAGTTTGTAGCCGCCGTAGGATGAGTTGGCGCCGCGTGGATAAGTAGAAAAATATGGATTTTTTTTAATTATTTTTATTACTTACTCTTCAAAAATCCTTATCTTTCTCTAGAAAAATCATAAAAATAAAATAAAAATACTCACTTGCTCAAGGAACAGAGGAGAATAATGTGGGACAAAAGTAATAATTATTTTTCAAATATATTACTTTTAATGAATTAAATACCCTCTTGGGTATTTTAATTCTCCATGGCTTAAATATTTCACCAAGGCGTGAAATTTTGATGGTTTATTCCCCCATCACAGAGGATATGTTCTCTGATTTTTCCAAGGTTAGAGGGCATCTCTATGCTTCTAGCCTAATTTTGATGATAAGTGACCATTCTGGTTTATTTTAATTATATAAATCAAAATATCACTTGGAAAATTATGAGAATAATTTTAGTAGGTTTCATGTGGTCACAGAAGTATTAGAAAAATATCATGACGTTTTGAATTACCTTGTGATTTTCTATATTTATTTTTTTATAAATCAAATACTTATCAAAAATTAAAAAAATCACTTCCCCACTGTTCATAAAAATAATGTCTATCCACTGTAAAAATATCAAAATTATTTGGCTTAATTTAAGCATTAAAATTGATTTTTTATGCAACCCTTATAATTTTATAAAAGAATAGTTAAATTAAATTAAATTAACTTAGAAAAATTATGAAACTCAGTTTTTTGAGTTCCTTCTGATTAGGCGCATTTAATAAAAATAATAAAAATAAAATATGTTTTTGTGAAAATATTTCTTTTTTAAATGGTATTTTGAATTAAAAATAATTAAAATAATAAAGATTTCCAAAAATATAAAAAATGGTTCAAAATATTTGTAAATGTCCCCTGATCACTTAGAATTCATTAATACATTTTTTCTAATTTTTCTAAGTTAAAATATAAATTTTAAGGACTTAAAAATGAAATCATATATTCCCACTAAAAAAAATAATTATAGTAAATAAATTTAAAAAAATCAACAAAATATAAATTTGATTCTCTCAGTTTCTTGAACTCAGAGAAATCTGTTAAAAATATAAAAATGATTTTTGTGATAAAAAATATCATTTTTTTATTTAATTTAATCATTAAAATTGATTAAAAATTAAATAATAATAATAATAATTCAATTCAAAAAAAAAACATGAAATCTTGCTTAAGTGTTTATCTGACCTTAGGAAACCTCTAATAATTTTTCCATAAGTAAAAACATTATTTTGGAAAGTTAGATAAATTAACTTTTGAAAATCCTATCTCTAAATAATCATCTAAATTAAATTAAAATTTTGAGAGGTTCACATGTTCTCTCACATAAATTTTGAGAGGTCCACATATCCTCTAACATCATAATTACATCATGGATATGACATTTTAAATCCTCAAAGTCATTTGAGTTGTGTTTAATGAGTTATGAGGTGAAGTTCCCCATGAGTAAAGTGGTTGAGCAAAGTGGTAACTTAGACTTTGGTGCCTTAATCAAAATTAAGAATTAACAAAGGTAAAATGGGTCAAGGTAAAATGGGCAATTTGTATCTTAATGAATATGTTTGGATGATTAAAACACAATAGGATTAAAAGGTAGAAACCCACTCACTACCTTTGCATAATGTCAACAAGATCATAAACCTCCTAATCTTCAGTGAATTAAAGATCAAATGATTCTTAAGTGAGAGGCTTAAGTTAGAGAAGATGATAATTTACTTTTCTTAAGCCCAAAGTTTGAGATGGTTTAACTATTTAATAAGAATACACATCACTTAAACCAAAATTTGGATGACCACCATTTAACCTATCATGATTGTTAAAGGCTTGGTAGTGGCCCAGGCTCAATATCAAAACTTAATTGATTGTATTTAGAAGAAAATATGATTGGTGATCAACATCATTAAAAACTACAAGCCTGACTTTAATTGTGGGCAACATAATCTTTAAATGACCTAAACTTTCCTCAAGGGCACTCACTAACATAACTCTTAAATGAAACATCAATTGATTGGTGAAGTGTCCTATCATTGGGATAATCAAATTGTCAATTTTTGTTGAGCAACGGGGTAGTCACACTTCAACCTTGGATGATGAATAGAAAAATATGATAAATTCAAAATGAACTCAAAATAATTCAAAAGAGCCTCAAAGTAGTTCTTGGTCATTCCCTCAACACTTTGAAATCTTATGGATATTTTGAAGTGAAAATTTAGCTTTTCATATTTTGTTCTAAAATTATCCCATAGGATCTTCCAATGTCCAACAAAATCATAGCCTGGGGTTTTGATAGCTAATGCAAGTATTGACCTTTCAGGTGGTGGAATAAGAAGACTCGTCAGGTATGCTTTTACAATTTATAGTACCATCTTTTCTTATATTTTCCACACTATATTTTTATACTTAAAAAACTTGCATGTTAAACAACGATGACACCCTGCATGAAAACCAAAACAGCTATGATAGCCGCAAAACCAAAACCAAAACTAAAATCAACCAAGATAAAATTCACCACCACAACATTCAAAATATAAGACAACTCAAAACTTATTCACAGACATCACAAAACAAAAATTACAACTAAATTAAGATGTCTCTATCAGATGATCGAGAATCCCATGGAGGAGGTAACCTACGGTTGCTAACAAGGCTTCCCACGGTCTAAATGAAAATATGAAACTCATTAAGTTTAGTTTAATAAATTCATTTGGACTAAGTGAATCCAATAGAAAATAGTGGTTCCAGAATGAAGGAACCGTAGGATCCTAATCGATGTCGCTCTAATTAACTTTAATATGCCCTCCTAATATCTAAAGAACTGCAACCATAGGGACATCTAATTTGACATCATAACTTAACACATTAGAAAACTTAAACTCGTCACGATGAGGAGCTTGGAGCTAGCACTGTGGGCAGCAGGACTTTCTTCAATAGCAGGAGGATCTACAACAACATATCTTTCTGTAGAATTAAACACAAGCCATAAGATTCCAAGGTAGTCATTCTTCACGACCTAAATCCTCACATCTTACAGGTTATTTGTGTGATCATTTCACGTGAGTGTAAGCCCTAATAATAAAAATAGGTTCGATAAAACATTTAAATAATTTCTCCTCAAACCGAAGCCAAACAATAGGATAGACTGGTAAGTCACCGATATTCTCCTCTGGATCTATGAAATCCCCTAGTTCTTCCTCCTTTGGATTCTATAATAAATGTTCAAAATTTGAACTATTCCCCTTTAGCACCTTTATGTTCAATTTCGTTAAAAAGTCCTTTCCTTTTAACCTCTTAACATTTCCTGATTTTTATCGAGAGTTTTTCTTAGGTGACTTCGGTTATCTAAGATGTATTTAGCTATAGGAGCTTGCCCTTACAGGAAGCTTTTTTGAACCCAGCTTAATATAAACCCTATTTAATTCTTTGTATAAAATCGGGGAACTTTTCGACAAATAAAATTGTTTCGCAGACCAAATGGGTGTCATATATTTCTTAATTTATTTGATTGAGCTTCATCCTCAAGTCTTATGTTTATCTTTCATGATAGAGACAGGGTTGAGGTATAATGCCCTTTCAATTAAACTGTGAAAAATATGGGATCCATTTGATTTCATATTTTTTTCTAAACTTATAAATATATTATATTAATAATGAGGAAATATTATCTTCATACATCTGTAATATGTTCATGTGTTGACATCACTTTTGGTTGAGATTTAGTTTTTCCTCTTTAGCAGCCTGAGGTCTAGCCATAGGAATTTCTTGTTGACTATTCTTAGAAAACTAGAAAAGGAACCCTCACCATTAGATATTCTAAACTCTTCCTTACTCAACTTGAAGCTCCACATATTGGTCCAAACCTCTAGCACTTAGTAGGTGGGGTCATTATGGTGGAGCTCAAGATGAGTTCCCATTGGACTGCTTGCCTTTAGGGCTGACTCTAGGTGTTGGTCTAGGGCTAAGACACTCACATGCACTCACTCTAACCCACAATTACTCACAACCTTAAACCCAAATTTTCCTGACTTGGGTCCCTTGATCCTTTGGGAGACTCATGTAGATAGTCCCCTAAACCTACTAGCCCTAGGCTTGGGTTTATATAAGAACCATGCATGGAGGACCCAAATGGGGTTTCCATTGTTCCAAAGCTCATTTGTGGTGGTTAACTCGCCAATTCTACCCAAAATATTCAACTTAGTCTTTTGCGCCTAAACTCCCCCAAATTACTTAAATACCCTCGGGACCCTAAATTTGGCCAAAATTCCCAAATTCACCCAAAATAAACAAAATTTTTAAAAATTTATTTTAAACCTTTTGAAGATACCCAAAATACCCAAAAATTCCAAATTTACCAAAAAACCTCCAAAATAGCCAAAATTACAAAAATATCCTTGACACCCCAAACCTTCCCATAACCTCCAAAATCACTCCAAATGTTTCCAAAACTCATTTGGACCCCTCAATTGGACTCAATTTGACAAATTTGACCATTTTGACCAAAACCCCAAATTGTCTTTAAAAGCTCAATTTCCCAAAATTTATCTCAAATATCCATCTATTTCGTCCCAATTTCCCAAAATTACAATCCTAAACTCAAATTTACCTTCCATATGATCAATTTAAATGAAATCCAAGCTCAATTGGCCCATGCTTTGTGCCCAATTTTGATTTAAGTAAAAATCCAAACTTTTGCACTTTGACTTGGTTCCACCAAATTGAACCCTAGAGCCTACTCAATTGACCACAATTTAAATCCTAAACTCTTCATAACATTACTACACATCGAACTTTACCTTCAATTGGCTTTGGTGAGGCCTCAATTTCTTTTAATTGCAACCCAACTTCAAAAACCACCAATTTTGCCCCAAATTGGTTATGTCTCCAAATTCCACCAAATTGATTGCTTTAGCCCGAAAATTGGCACCAAATTTATGTTGAAAACTCTTCATTACATTTCTATTGACCATTTTAAATAATAAATTTGGACTTAGCCCAAGCCGATCCTAATCTAGACTCAAGTCTAGCCCAACATGCCCAAAGTGGCCAAATTTCCAAAATCCTTCAAATTGAACCCCCAATTGAACTCAAAATCATTTCAATCCTTCACCAAAAATCTTCATTACAATAATTTACACAATTTTGATCAATCAATTGGGCTTAAATTCATGGCTAGCCAAACCCAGCCCACTTTAATCCAAATTGACTCTCTTGGACCCACGCACTAAAATTTGTGTAGCCTTCTTAAAGCCACTAGCTTTATGACTCCACATCAGCCAAACTCCTCATAGGGACCAAACTAAACCATGAAAAACCCACAAAAGAAAGCTATGGACAAAAGGATCCCCAAATTAAGGGATTTTAACCCATTTTTGGATCCAACTTGCAAAATCCCATCCATCATTGCTTACGCTTGGGGGTAAGTTATAAATAAGCCTCCCCCTGGCTCAATTGACTTGCTAGCCACCTCCCCTAGCCTTGTCGGCCGACCTAGTGACTGGAAAACACTAAAACTGTGAACCACCCCAAAAATTTAAACCTAATTCAAACCTAGAGGCCACCTCATCCCATTTGAAATTTAGAGCTTCTCTGCCCTCCACCGAAGCATTATTTTGCACCCCTCACTTGGCCATGGCAGCCACCCTATGCCAAATTTATTTAAACCTCACCTCCATGGCCAATGCAAGAAAGATGAAATTTTCTTAAGGAAACTCAGTTCAAGCCAGTCAATTTTGAGCTTGAATTTTTTCCAAAAACTAGGACAGATCTCTCAACACCTCCATAGTTAATGAAACTTCAATTAACTGTGCACACACCTTTGCCACAGTAAAAGAAGTTGATTCCCCACAAAAACCCCCCATCAAACAGCCTCTAGTATAGACTTCAATCAACACCTAAAATTGAGCTTGGTGGAATTCATACCTAGAACATTCACCAGGGCACAAGTCTTCATATTGAGGTTCTTTAGGACCAATCAAAGCTACCACAGCCATCTGATTTAGGCCTTCCCTTTCAGAAAAGGTGTTGAACTCCAACCCTAATCTTAGCCTATATTCACTCTCAATACGTTTTTACTACATTTCATACCATATAATCCATATAGATAGGTTCGTCTTGAGTAGATGAAGCTCTAGGAATAAACCCCATGTGATTTGGTTGCGTCTAGAGGGAGATCTTAAGGTTTGCGTGTGGATGATTCTCAGGTTAGCCTATTTGGAGACGATGATGGGGAGTTGTCCAATCATGTGTTTATCTCATCAACGGATGAGATCTAGCCGGATGAATTCTTGATATGTGAACTGCTGGTCGCATGACATGCCAGGGTGGAAAGCACAGCGATTGGGAGCGTGTCGCGTCGTCGTTCGGAGCTGCCTAGGATGATGTGGCATTGCCTGTTCAAAGAGAAAAACAGGGATTTAAATAATTCAGAAAATGCTCCCTAACTTTAAAAATTCATATCTTGGTGTAGGCAAATCAAGAAAATAAAATAAAAATATCCAAGTTCTCAATGAATACAGGAGAGCAATGTGGAAATAATTTGAAGACTATTTGACTTATATTTTGTCTTTAAATAATTAAATACTGTTTTGAGTCTTTTAATTCTTCATGCATGTAGACATTTCACCATGGCTTGATATTTTGGCATTTTTTTGCCTCTGTCTTAGTAAACAGTCTCTGATTTTTTTAATGTTAGAGAAGATCTCTGACAGAAATCCATATTTTTCAAGTTTATGTTTATTATTTGCATAAATTAATCTGTTAATTAGCATGTTTAGAAAAATCCAAGAAAATTTTGGAAGATTTGTCATGAGCAAACAGTCCTTTAAAAATGTTTAATGATCTAAATCATTAAGAAAACACCTAATTTCCACAAACCCTGAAATGCAAAGAAAATTAATTTTGGGAAACACAAACATATAAATAACTTGATTTTTAATCGCCATTGCAAATTGAAGTTTACAGAACTACCTATAAAAATTTTAAAATATTTGGAGCTCATTTGATTTTCTAATTTAAATGTCATTTAGACACAAAAATGATTTTATTAATTAAAATGCAACTTAAAAAATATAAAAATTGGTTTTTGGAGTTCTCTGTGATCAGGGGGATTTTATAAAAATAAAATTGTAAATAAAATAAAAACTTCATTTTTTAAGCCTATTTTAATATTTAAATAATTAAAAATTAAAAAAAAAAATCACAAAATTAATAAAATTCATAAAAATGTTCTAAATGGTTTCATAAGCACTTAAGAACAATTGAAATATTTTTTCCCTAATTTTCTAAGTGAAGATATTGAATTTTAAAGCTGAAAATAATTTTTTAAAGGCTAAAAAATGGATTTTCACTTAAAAAATTCTAATAATTCAAAGCAAAATTAGAAAAATGTAAAATTTGTTTCTCTGGGTTCCTTGACATCATAGAGATTTAATAAAAATGTAACACTTAATTTACCCCCTTTAAAATATTTTATAATTAATTAAAACTCCAGAACTTAAAATAACTCTAATAATTCTAATAAAACACGAAAAAATAATGAAATTTGGCCTAAGTGTTTCTTTGGTCTATTTTTCCCTCCAGTAAAAATTGCAATGGATTAGGCTCTACCTTGAAAAATACCATTCTTGCATATAAATAATTATATAAATTAAATTAAAATTTGAAAAATCACATTTTCTCTTATGATGTCGTAATTGACCCATATTTGAGGTGGGATGAAAATTTCAAAGTCATTTGAATTAAATTTGATGAATTATGAAGTGATGGAGTCTTAGGGGTAAAAGTGTAATTTTTAAAATTTAGCCTTAATTAACATTTAGGCTTAATTCAAAAATGGGAAAAAGACAACCTTTGATCTTAATTAACATATTTGGATGATTGAAACATAAGGGATTAATTGGAAGAAACCGATCCACCTTTCCCTAGTAAACCAATCTCACCTTTCCCTAGCTGAAAGATAATTGTGTAAATTTCTTAAATCATTAAAATTTGGAAGTCTATCATATTAAATTATTAAATGATCCTAGACTTAAGGGTATGATGTTGGGTGTTAATAACTCATTAATTTAATATCCCATTTTTCAAAAGTCTTGATGATGAATTATTATCACTTAGAAATTTCCTTCAAAATGATTAAGGCATTCACTAGGACCTTAAGGGCATTCACTAGGACCTTCACTAGGACCTTAAGGGTTTAGTAGTGACTTAAGCTAAATCAATTTTTTTTAGATGAGGATTAGAAAAGTAAATGTAAATAAAAATGGAACATGTTTTAAACTCTACAAGGTCAGGATAGAACTAAAATTGGCTTAGTGTCTTAATAACACTAACTTGCCCCTTTAAGGGTCTTTACCCACATAATTTTCAAATTGAGTGGTAAATGATAATTGCCCTACTCATTGCCCTACTCTTAGGGATAAGATAATTGAAACATCACTTTTCATTGAACCCTATAAAGATTTATAGGATGGATTATTAAGCAACATTATAAGTTTAAATGAGCTCGAAACTTTTCACCAGGTGGTGAGAGGGAAGCTTAGACCTGCTTCTTTCTCCAGACTTGTTGGATACCTCAGAGGTCTACTAAACTTAATATGTTTTGCTTAACAAAAATCATCCTTAATCAAAATAATAGGGACCCATCAAGATATGATTTAGGATTCGGTAGATCACCAGAGCCTTATTTTTCTCACTTCATATAAATTGACCTTACATGCATTTTTGAGTTTCAGGTGGTGGAACGAGAAGACTTGTCAGGTACGCTTTTACAGTTTACCGTTCCGTCCTTTTTCTATACTTTCTACACCGTACTTTCAAGCTTATAAACTTGCATGTTAAACAATGATGGCACCCTACATAAAAACAAAAACTGCTAGGGTTGTTGTAATACCAAAACAAAAACTAAAACCAACCAATGTAAAATTCACCTCCACAACATTCAAAATATAGGACAAATCAAAATTTAATCACAAACATCACAAAAAACCACAACTATAATTAAATTAAGACGTCTCTATTGGATGATCGGGAATCCCTTAAAGGAGGTAACCTATGGTTGCTAACGAGGCTTCCCATGGTCTAAACAAAATTATGGAACTCATTAAGTTGAATTTAGTAAATTCATTTGGACTAAGTGAATTCAATAAAAAATAGTGATACCAGAGTGAGGGAGCTGTAGGATCCTAACCGGTGTCGTACTAATCAACTTTAACATCCCCCATAACATTTTAAGAACTTCAACCTTAGGACCGTTTAATTTGACATCATAACTTGACACCCTAGAAAACTTAAACTCATCACAAGGAGGTGCTTGGAGCTGGCATGGTGGGCAGCATGGCCATCTTCAACAACAAAACCTATCTTCCCCAACAAAAGTCCCCAGTTAAACCATTCCTTCCTTAGAATTAACTCACAGCTCTGTTATACATTATAAGCCCTAACTCGTCTTAGGATTCTGAGGTTATGGTTCGTCACGACCTTAATCCTCACATCTTCCAGTCTATTTGTGTGATCATTTCACATGAATGTATGCCCTAACAAATAAAATTGACAGGATGAAACACTCAAATATAATTTTCCTCAAATTGGAAGCCAAACAATAGGATAGATTGGGAAGTCACCGAGGTTCTCCTCTGAATCCATGACGTCCCCTAGTTCTTCCTCCTTTGGACTCTACAATAAAATGCTCCAAATTTGAACCATTCCCCTTTCACACCCTTTGTCCGATTTCATTGAAAAGTCATATTCTTTTAAACTCCTTGAAGACATTATTCCCTGATTTTTATCTGGAGTTTTCTTAGATGACTTTAGTTATCTGGTTGGCTAGTTCCACCTGGGCATTGTGTGTGAAAAATGGGTCCCGGATTGAGTCATAAACACTTCACATCTCCCTTTCGAGTTTGATTTGTTGTTCTATAAATCAAATCAAATAGCTTTGTGGTGCTTTAAAATTTTCTTATATTAATTAAATTTTTCTACTTTTAAATTACCTTTTTGCTGAAAATTTTAAAAACCCCAAAACTAAGACTTACCCAGTTTACAGATCAACCTCTGTTAATTTTCAGTGCCTGCACTAAGATTACAAGGTTTTGGCCATATAGCTGACCTCATAGCTTTGTATTTTAAAGCTACTGCAATGGCCTTCCTAACGCCGATTTTTTCATGAAACTTTCCAACAAGCCATGAAGCCCGCAATGTCACTCCTATCATTAAGTTCGGAGCCAGATTTGAAGACCTTGAGGTTATCCTCGAGAAGGCCTTTTTCGTCATAATAAAGGTCGCCGCTCCAGAAGTTCAGAAGAAATCTATTGAATTTAACCTGAATTGTCGTTCGGACTTCCCTTCTTGTAAGAGGTTCAACAATACTACTTCTGCTAATGGAAAAGAAGTTATGATCATTAAAAGTTTTGACTGAGGGATTGGCTGTCTCATCATCAGTATTTGAAAATGGATCAAGTTCAAAGACTACGCCACTAATTTGAACCCAAAAGAGGAACCGCAACAAGAGGGTTCGGAGGGCTGCTAAAGCCCAGGCTTCCAAGGACATACCTGTTGAGGAAGATCCTCACCAGGATGAGTCAAGATTACTGGAAACATATCCACTTTTGCGAGGAAGTAGATTCCATCCTTTAATCGGTACTAATGAGTACGAGACTAACCAGAAAATTGCTGCAACTTTACCATCACTTTATGGACATGGTGAAGAGAGAAAGATGCCCAATCCTATCACCCGAGTCAGTTCAGTTTTCAAGAGGCTAGCTGCCAAGTAAGGTTGCTCAATTAGTGAATTACTCAAATGAGTGGGACATGCAATATCCCCTCGCATAAAGAAAGAAATCTTAAGGGAAGTCAAACCTACGAGAGGATCTCAGAAATCAACCAAAGCTTTATCTGCTCATATTCATGTCTAGTTCTACTTAGGGAACAGAGTTGATACCGCCATAGTTACCACTAATTATATCATCACCAGGACCGCAGGTCGTCAACCAGCCAACTCACGATTGTGTCCAAGAATTCTATTGATCACCCATTACAAGGATATTCATAAAGTTTCAAAGGAAAGGATGAAGAAATTACCTGGTGCTGTTGTCGGTCTGCACCACGGGGAGCATACTTCTCTTTTACATACTGATGTTTCTACTGAGACACTTCATCTAAAGACATTGTCGTAAGAAAAAAAAGGTGTGGGTACCCAAGGTCATTGTACCGATACGGTCCGATGAGCCCACAGGCAAGAGCAAGAAATGAAGCCAGGGTCTGAAGTTTGTGACATTATTGCAGTACTTACCAACGACATTGAAGAACAAGAGGAGGAGGTCCAATAGGGTCCTCCAGATCTTAAGGCAATTCAAGAATCAATAGTTGAAGGAAAATTTGAACAGCTTAGGGTCGAGATTTCCGAGTTGGCTTGAGAACATGGAGTCTCCATTGATGATGATGAAGATTTTGACTATAATGGTTACCTCGAAGAATTTTTCATGGATGTCCATGTTATCAAAACCAGAGCTGCAACATCTGTGTGCGAGGCTCAACCTCTCATCGAAGACAACGTCTTAGATGAGTTGTGTATGGCTATCCTCCAAAGGGATGAGCAAGTTATTCAACTAGAGAAAAGGATAGAGGAGATGGCCTCAACCATGACTACTAAGGCCACAATTCAAGGACAATCTCAACCCCCACAGTTAGCTTCTCCAGAGGTCAACTAACCATAAATTATACATAATACAAATGAAAGAAGAGAAGTTGCCTCAGCAAACAGGGATGAGCAACCAAATAAGAATTCTCCATCGAACGCCATGCCAGAGAAGTAATTTAATCAAATGGTCAAGCAAGTTTGGGAGGCCTTAACCCAATCTAAGAGTGGTGCATTGATTTTAAAGGGTATACCTTATCCGGAAGAATTCAATGTTGTACCCTTCCCCAAGGGTTTTGTGACCCGAACTTTAAGATATTTGATGGGAATGTAAATCCCTTATAACATATAACACATATTTGAGCCAGTTGTGGCAACACAAAGAGTAACTAAGCTTGACTTTTCGAACAGTTTGCCAGCAGCCCGTCAGGGATTGCTTTTAATTGGTATGCTGACTTGCCCAACGGATTAGTTAAGACATTTGCTGAGTTGGAATAACTATTTGTGAAGAGATTTGCCGGAGCGCAACACCATGTTTTTATAGGGAAGTTCATGATAGAAAAGCAAAAGCCCAATGTAACTTTAGTGGATTACATCATGAGGTGGAGAAACCTTAGCATGAAGTGTGAACCTTAGCTATAGGAACTTCACGTAATTGAGATCTTACTTAGAAGCATTCATGGGCCAGTAGCTTTCATGCTCAAGGGATTCACCATCAAATCCTTTTAGAAGCTACTCAGCAAAGCCAGCAGTCTTCAAGAAGAAATAAAACAAATGGATTCTCACGAGAAATCTAAGGCAACAAGAGTATTGGAAAAAAAGTCAAGAACAATAGCAACTATCGATAAAGGAAAACAACCAATGAAAATATATGCAAAAAATCCTCGTCAATCTTCATCACAGCATGCTCAGAAACAGAATAGCCAGTCTAACCAGGGATTGCCTCAAAAAGGATCACCTCAAACAGAGAATAACAAAATATCTTTGGCAGAATAACATAAAATGGTGTTTTTTTTCAAAGATGAAGCCGTTTCCAAGATGTTCAAAATTCTGATGAAGAAGCCTGAGTTCAGACTATTAGATCAAAAGAAGCCTGAATAGGTCGACAAGAAAGATCAACCAATTTATTGCCCATACCACAGGTTGCTTGGGCATACTATAGAAGAATGTTTCATCTTTAAGGATTATCTTGAGAAGAAACATAAAGAAAGGAATATAATGATCTCAAAAGAATATTTAAAAAACCTAAAAAAGCTTCTATAAATGTGATTTCGGCTGAACCAATCTCTCCGATTGATCCGTATACTGGAGAAGATGGATGGAGTACAACTTGGGACGAGCTCAAGAGTGTCCTAAACTAAATACAGGATTCATCAAAATAACCTTCTGCATATACCGGAAAAGATGGATGAAATGAACTTTGGAGCGAATCATCCAAAAAATATTGAATCAAATCCAAATCGCATCAAAACAAGCCTCTGTTTAGAGTCTTCAGCCTGCCAAACCCGAGACGAAGATTTCACCATTAGTTTCATCGTCGTTAAAAATAAAGAAGAAGAAGAACACCACCATGAAGGCTGATAGCACGGGGGGTAGGATAGGGGCTGTCTTGACTAGATTGGTTGTCTCGGATTCGAAAAAAAAATCCTTGAACACTGATCCCTAGAAACTACTAATCTGCAAAATACAAAAATAATTCTGAATATATTTCACTTATATTTCCTTACTTTGCAACAAAACAAAAAACTTGATCCTGAAGAAAAATAAGATTTTAACTTTTAATTTATATATATTGGGATACTACACAAGTATACATATCGTTATCAAGTAATATAGCACTTTTTGATTAAGACCTGAATATCGAACCCACAGGGAATTTTTACAAAATGCATTTTTAGAAAACTTTCTATTTTTAAAAATACAATTACTTAAATTGAATATATTTTGCGGTAATAAAAATTCAAATATTTTTGGTATTTTTGATATTTTGACAAAACAAAAACAACTTAAAAAGATAATTAGAGTTTTGTAGATGAAAAACACTTAATAAGAAAAATATCTTTCTTCTTATCATGAATCAGTAATAAGTATAGGAATTTTGTTGTGGAAGTATGCAAATTGTGTTGTGCCAAATAGGAGTAATAATATTCTTTACCCTTACTAGAGTTGCTATAAAGAACATTGGGTAATTTAAAGTTTGAATAGTTCTGAAGACTGGCTAGGCAGGGAAGATACTAGCTCTCACTCTAGAGTTCCCTCGATTCCCTCTACCTCAGGGCTAACATCTCGTATACGAACCTAAAATAATAAACCAAGTTGGGGGCTTTAACCTGTCACTTTAAAGTCGTCTAACTCTACGCCATTCAATGAATACTTATTGATTTATTTGCACTTAATCATATGAACTACATTCTCATTCATACAACCTCATGTGTTTCTTTCTAAATGTTGAATGAGATAATACCATCCTGGTTCTTATATTTTCTCACAACAAATTTTAACATATGGATTGGCCAAATCAAGAAGTGAAGGAAGTGCATGGATTTAAATCATCACTAATTCTTCCAACATTAAAGATTAATACTCTCCACAATTTCCATCCAAAACTTAATTACTTATCATTTTAAGAAGAAAGATAAAGAAAACTACTCAAAATCCATGGAGAAAATAAAACCACACTTTAGTTTAAAAGTAGAAATCATTATCAAACTAACAACAAGTCTCAATAAAAACCAAAAGTAGTCTCAAAGAAAAAAGATAAAAACTTATCTCAAGTTCTCCACCAAACTCTTGAGGTTCCTTTGACTCTCTTCTCCTTACAACCACTCAAAATAAATTAACAAAAAGGATAAAATAAATGTAAAAGTGGTGCCTGAAAATCTCTCCAAATAACTCCCCAGTTTGATGAACTTTCAAAACTTTTCAAGTATTTTCAGGACTCTTTTCAAAGTCCTCTCTTCTTCGTTTTATAGTTTTACAAGAGGTGCCCTGGAAAATATTCAAAAAGTGTCATAATTCGATGTATTTGCCAATGAGATGCATCCTTTCTTGATAATTTTCGTCCATAGTGGTTATAGCCACATATTAAGTCAATGGGTGCCTCAAAAACAATTCGCAGAAACTGACTTTACTCGTCTAGTAACTGCAACTGGTGCTTAAGCGCTGTATCTCGGGCTTAGGCTCCAAAACTCATTTGCACATTTTTCACCTTCTGACTCCAAATTTGATCCTTTTTCACTCATTTAAGAATTTTTCACCTTTTTATTTGTATATGTAAGAAAAACACAAAAATACCTTCCATTAAAGCACAATATCTCAAAAATAGGAATAAAAATGTGTCTAAAAATACTATATATTTTAGGTGTATCAAAAATCCCCCAAACTTAAAATTTCACTTGTCTCAAGTGACACTTCAATCTTTAAAAACTACATATGTAATATATGTATATGAGTTTCTTTAGGAGTTACTAAAATTTAGATTTAGAAATATAACAGTCTAATTTAGAAAAAATATTCAGTAAAGGAGACCAACTTAAAGTTTAGAAATTTTTAAAGTTAAGAAAGATGAAAATATGAGTTTCTATATAATTCAAAAATGTATTATAGATTTTCTAAATTTAGAACTTAGTTCTTTTATTATCTCCACTTAAAATTTTTTAATAAAAATAATTTTACTTATTATATTATATCTATAAGCTCAAGAGTTTCTCAATTCTTATATTTTAAAAAGATCAAATGTAGAACCAATTTTTGATTGGGCACTAATCATCAAGCTTCTCCTTCCTAATTTTTTTTTCTTTTCCTTTTTCTTTTTCCTTTTCTTTTTTTCCTTTTCTTTCTCTTTTCTTCTTTTTCTTTTTCTTTTCTTTCTTTTTTTTTCTTTTTCTTTTTCATTTTTTCAGGCAAGGATTATTATATCTTAATAGGGCTTTAATGATTTTGAATTCCACCTCTCCTTTCCTATAGCAAAGTCTTGATATAAGTCTTTTACTTATAAATATAATAATAGTTTTGAAAATTATTTTAATAAAAAAAATTAAGTATTTAAAATAAAAGTCTAAATTATCTAAATTTTTCAAAAATATAGTTTTTCATATTAAAGATAGTTACTTATGTTAATCATTTTCTCATCTAAAAACTTTTTATTCTAAAGTTTTTCTTCATTACTAAAAAATGTAACTAAATTTTCTTACTCATTTCTAAAATCAAATTTTACTTCCCAAATATAACTTCATATACATAATCAATTTTTTTCTTTTCAAAAAAAATTCACTTCTAGCACATTTGAGAACAAATAAAATTTTAGTTTTTAAAATATTTTTCATCCCCCCAAACTTAAATTTTTAACAAATTAAAAAGTTTAGCATTAGATATATATCAACATGAATGAAAATTTAAAATAACATACTAACGTGAATTTTTAAACCCTAATGATACAAGAATAAAACTAAAAACAGGAGTAAAATTAATTTTATGGTCAAATTTTCTATATTTTCATTTCAGTTTAACATGTAGAGATTCAATACACTTCTAAGAAGTGGGTTTAAACATAAAAGTAAACTAACACACTAACTTGATTTCAATAAAAAAAAGTAAAGGGTAGCAGTTTCTGAATTTCAAGAATAAGTTCTAAGCTAGCAAGATTTTCTACTTTATAACAGATATGAAACTAAGTTAAGTTCTAAACTAACTAATCCACAGTACTAAACACAAAACAACAGTTACTACCCTAAAATTTAAAAATAAAATCCTAACTACCACAAATGTCATAATAATAATAAAAAACAAAACATCATAATAACAATATAAAAGGTCCTAAATATAACATAGTACATAGTCCAAATCAACACAAAAAAAATGTAGCAGTACCACATCACATCAATCTTACTCCTCATCCTCAAAATCACCGCTATACCACTTTTCTGCAGGCTTATAATCAGGATATTGAGGATGGATATTGAGGATATGGAGGAATATTGAGGATATGGAGGAAATTGCACTCCTGGTTCATATCTAATCGGGCTCTCCAAAGATTAGTAGAATTTCTCTTCACAATCACTCTTCATTCTATTATAAATATTAGTATGATCTGCAAAATGCTTTAATTTTTGTACTTTATCAGCGATAAAATTGATGTTATCCATCATCTTTTGCAATAATTGATCCTGAGTCTCAGTAGACTCACCTCTATATGTAGAACCACGTGAAGTAGATGGTCTAGATGAAGAAGCAACAGAGGTAGATGCATCAGACGTTTCCATTCCATAGTTTCTGGAAAATCCTCCTCCCCAGCCAAAAATCGAATGCTCATAATAAGTCTTCACATTCACCATAGTGATGGGCTTTAGAGGTAATAACACTTCCTCCCAGCTATCATTTTTAACTCCAGCTCTGCTCCCATAAAGAAAAGATCAAGGAACCAAATCCCATACCTGCAGTTGTAACAGCTGTAGCAGAATTGATGATAGTCTGACAGATCAAAGCTCCAATGTTGATGAGCTTTCCCTCTTAAATACAATAGTTCAACATCGATTTTTCTTTGGTCACATCACTGAGATGATTGGTCGGAAGTAGGCAAGCAAAAATGAAATAGTGCCAGGCCTTTGAAGGTGCACATAACATTTGAAATTGGGAAATTTACTCTCCTCTCATTGGTAATCTTCCAAATTCCTCTCCCAATAGTCAAGTATGAAATAATCTCATCTAACTCTGCATCAGTAGGATTATAACTTGCATAAAAACATAAAGTATCTGGTGGTAAATGGTAAAACAAGTTGATTACCTTTGGCGAAAAAGGTACCAACTTTCCTCGAACCATAACTCTATTTTCTTCAGCTTCAGTGAGATTTGCATAGAACTCCCTCGCAATAGAAATCACTGCAACATCAGAGAAGCAACTGAATTGTTCCCCCTGTCAACGAATAATTAAATCTTCTACGTCTCCCGAATTTCTAAAACATTGCTCCTGAATCAATTTGCGTGGTTGCAATGCATCACTATACCAACCTTGAGCCTTCCAACTAACAAATTTGCTTGAATCAAACTGTTTTTTCCCTTTGTTCTTCTTCATTCTTGGTGCCATTCTACAAATTTTATAAATTTCAAAAATAACTTCAAAAATCAAGTCTAAATCACTAAACTAAACTTCTAAAAGCACAAACCAAGCTTCTTAAGCAATTTCCATAGATTTTTCCTCATTTTTCACCATGAATAGTGAATTTTTAAATTTCTCCAAATTTGCTCAAAATACATGGTGAAAATCCAAAATTTTTGCATAGAAGTAAAGCTCTTACCTCAAAGAACTCGGATCTAGCAAATTTCACTTGATTCCACCAAGAAATCTTCACTTTAGATGTGCGCTAGCCCTTAGAAATTATGATTTTGAGAGGTAGAAGACAATGGGAGGCATTAAAAATTGTATTTTTTGACCAAAATTTCACTTTTAACCGTTCGCAAACCAATTTTCATGAACGGGCGCTTAAGCGCGAGTAAGTGGCTCTTAGAAGGTTGCCTCTCAGGTTAGCGCACGCTTAAGCGCGAGATGTGGCTTATAGGCGCCAGTGCATTATTTTTGAAATCCTTAAATTTAAGTAAAATGCACAATTTGCCTAAGTAAACCACCCTTCCACCCTTAAATGGTCTCATACCCTTAAATGGTCTCATAGCACTTAATTGACTTTTTTCAACTTCCTATAAATTCCCTCTCTCTCAAAATTCTCCTTAAAAACTATTTCAATTTGAGGCTAGAACAACAAAAAATTTTCACAAAAACAAACTTATATTAATTCACAAACAAGTACAATTACTATTGACACTTAATTCTCACTCCAAATAGTCTCGGATGAGAAATTTTTTCTTAGTAAAAAACAATAAACACACATTCACAATTACACACAAAAGTAACATACGTCTTAAAAACTAAAAACACTTAAAAACAACAACTTTAACCACACACAAACAAACATAGAACTTAATTCCATTCTTCATTAGAAGGAAAAAATTCAAGTCTTTCATTAGTCTCTCCTGAGGAAACTAGAATATAAAGTTGATAAATTAGACGGTGGTGACGTGTTGTGATGCAATCTTCTTCAATCCACTTTTGCTTAAGAAACATCTCCTTATCTGCTTCCTCTATATAACTAGTGTGACTAAATTACATTTTCAATTGCCATCCAATATGCTCCCGATATGCATGAATTTCCAATACCTTAGTCTCCCATACAGACATTGTATTTTCAATTTTGTTGATTTTCTCTGATATCCCTTCAATACTAATGGCTAAGAATCTGTTATACATCTCTTGTGCACGTTGACTAATGAATTTTTTCCTCATGGTCTTTTCCTTCTTTTTTAAATCCATCTCCCATGAAGACATCATCTTAAAATCTCTCTCTCTTTTAGACTTTAGGGCTAGAAATGATCTGGGGTGAAATTCCTTCACTAAACCCTTCTATTTATAAAACTAAATTCTTCCAATAACTCCTGAACATGTTTAGAAACTGCCAAGACACATTTTTGCAAACTTCTCGGCGGTTTTTCATTCTAGAGGATTAATTTCGCACATGTTTTTAAACTGTCGCGCTTAAGCGTCGGATTTGGCGCTTAAGCGCCAGTGCACATTTTTGCACAAGTCAACTTAACATCCAAATTCTCATTTTATCATGTCCAAATCACTAATTTAAGTCTTAAAATTAATACTAACACATAATAGTCTCCAAACATACTACCCAAATTTTCTTAATCACACATAAAACAACACTGATATTTAT
Organism: Phalaenopsis equestris; assembly: GCF_001263595.1. NCBI lineage: Eukaryota > Viridiplantae > Streptophyta > Magnoliopsida > Asparagales > Orchidaceae > Phalaenopsis > Phalaenopsis equestris. The sequence continues at coordinate 82,287 of NW_018253077.1, forward strand.
CGGTTGCCTCACATAAAGCGCTTGGTTTTATGTCGTCAGTTTGACGTAACTAGTGCTTACTCTGGTTGACCCAACATCATTCCATCATTAAACTTTTGTTGATCCCTTATATAATATAATTTCAGTCTATGTCCATTCACTTTAAAGATTTTCTCAGATTTAAGTTCTTTAATATCCACAACTCCATATGGATAAACTTTCATTACAATAAATGAGCCCATCCACTTGGACTTAAGTTTGGTTGGAAATAATCTTATACTTGAATTATGTAGCAAAACTAGTTGCCCTGGCTGAAAATTTCTAGTAAGAATCTTTCAATCATGCGACATCTTCATCTTTTCTTTATAAATTTTGGAACTTTCCTAATATTCATTCCTTATCTCTTCAAGCTTATTTAATTGTAATAATCTTTTCTCACTAGAATCTTTCAAATTATAAATGAACTCTTTAATTGCCCAATATGCTTTATGCTCAAGTTCAATTAGTAAGTGACAAGCTTTCCCAAATATTAGCCTATATGGGGATATTTTTATAGGAGTTATATATGCAGTCCTATATGCCCACAAAGCATAGTCAAGTTTGACTGACCAATGCATTTTTGTTGGATTCACAATTTTTTCCATAATTCTTTTAATTTCCCAATTGGATAATTCAGCCAAACCACTTGTCTTAGGATGATAATCTGTAGTAATTCTATGATTTATATGATATTTCCTTAATAACTTCTCTATTATGGCATTTCTGAAATGACTTCCCCCATCAGTAATGATAACTCTTGGCATCCCAAATCTACAAAATATGTTGATTTTCAAAAACTTTGCAACAGTTTGAGCATCACATCGAGGTAAAGCAACAGCTTTTATCCATTTGGATACATAGTCCACTGCTAACAGAATATATAAATTTTTGAAAGTATAAATGGTCCCATGAAATCTAATCCCCACACATCAAATATTTCAACTTCTAGCATATAATTGAGGGGCATCTCATTTCATATAGAAATATTGCCTACTCTTTGAAATCTATCATAAGTTTTGATATAAGCATTAACATCTCTAAAAGTTGTAGGCCAACAAAATCCAGATTGTAGAATTTTGTATGTTGTTTTATGTTGTTTTATCAACACCAAAATGTCCTCCAAAATAAGAATTATGACATTTTTGGATAATCTCATAAGTTTCTTCTAATGGTACACATCTTCAAATAATTAAATTCTTTGTATTTTTATATAAAAATGGGTCATCCCAAAAGTAAGTCTTAGCTTCAAAAATAAATTTCCTCTTTTGTTGGTATGCCATTCCCATAGGGTATAATATCACTAACAATAAAGTTCACAATGCCGGCATACTACGGAACTCACCACTCATTAATAGTGAACAATTTTTCATCTAGAAAATGTTCATTAATTTCATTTTCAAAATAGAGTGGTTTTCCTAATTCAAGCTTGGAGAAATGATCAACAAATTGATTTTTTATCCCCTTCCAATCTATTATTGCAAAATCAAATTCTTGTAAAAGAAGAATCCATCTTATAAGTCTAGGTTTAGCGTCCTTCTTTTTCTTTAAATACTTAATAGGAGAATGATCTGTATGCACTATAAAATGAGTTCCAATTAAATATGATCTAGATTTATCAAAAGCATATACTATTGCTAATAGCTCTTTTTCAGTTGTTGTATAATTAATTTAAGTTTCATTAAGAGTTTTACTAGCATAGTAAATAACTTTGAAAATTTTATCATATCTTTGTCCTAAAATAGCTCCCATAACATAATCACTATCATCACACATCAATTCAAAGGGTTTTTCCCAGTTTAGTGAAACTATAATTGGTGCAATGATTAATTTTTCTTTTAATAATTTAAAAGCTTTTAGGTATTTCTCCAGTAAATGACATAAAGTCTTAGCAATCTTTGAAAAGTATTTAATATATTATCTGTAGAATCCAGCATGTCCTAAAAAACTCCTAATTTCCCTTACATATGTTGGATAAGGTAAATTAACAAACCGCTTGAATTTTAGGAGGATCTACTTTCATAACATTTCCTGATATTTGATGACCTAACACAATTCCTCCTGCCACCATAAATTTGCATTTTTCCCAATAAAGAACTAAATTGTTTATTCACAACACTTAATAACTTTAGATAAATGTTTTAGAAATGAGTAAAACTAAGTTCCAAGCACGGAAAAGTCATCCATAAAGACTTCAATCCCTTCTTCAATTAAATCACAAAAAATTGCCATCATACATCATCCATCATACATC